>NC_133435.1:12523960-12552440 GCF_011762505.2 Arvicanthis niloticus
TGTTTTTGGCCAGACAGCCATTTTTATTTATATTAATCCTGCCAATACATGAACATGCGAGATCTTTCCATCTCCTGAGGTCTCAATTTCTTTTTTCAGGAACTTAAAGTTCTTGTCATATAGATCCTTCACTTGCTTAGTTAGAGTCACACCAATGTATTTTGTATTATTTGTGACTATTGTCAAGGTGTCATTTCCATAATTTCTTTTTCAGCCCATTTATCCTTTGAGTTTAGGAAGGATACTGATTTGTTTGAGTCAATTGTATATCCAGCCTCTTTTCTGAAATGGTTTTGTCAGCTGTAGGAGTTCTCTGGTGGAATTTTTGGGGTCACTTAAGTATACTATTATATCATCTGCACATACTATTATTTTGACTTCTTGCTTTCCAATTTGTATCCCTTTGACCTCCTCTTGCTGTTAAACTGCCCTGGCTAGAACTTTGAGCACTTTACTGATAGGAAGAAAGTGGGTAGCCTTTTCTAGCCCCTAATTTTAGTGGGACTACTTCAAGTTTCTCTCCATTTAGTTTAATGTTGGCTACTGGTTTGCTGTATAATGTTTTACTATGTTTGGGTTACGGGCCTTAACTTCATGATCTTTCCAATACTTTTAACATGGAGGGAAATTAAATTTTGTCAAATGCTTTTTTCTGCATCTAATTAAATGATCATGTATTTTTTTTCTTTGAGTTTGTTTATATAGAGAATTTCAATGATGGATTTCCATATACTGACCTATTCCTGTGTCTCTGGGATGAAACCTACTTGATCATGGTGAATGATTGTTTTGATATGTTCTTGAATAAGTTTGCAAGAATTTTATTGAGCATTTTTGCATCGATATCCATAAAAAAAATTGGTGTGAAGTTCTCTTTCTTTGTTGGTTTTGTGTGTGTTTTTCGTATAAGTGTAACTGTGGCTTCATAGAACAAATTAGTGTTCCTTATGTTTCTATTTTGTGAAATAATTTGAAGATTATTGGTATTAGGTCTTCTTTGAAGGTCTGATAGAATTCTGCACTAAAACCATCTGGTCCTGGGCTTTTTTGGTTGGAAGACTTTTAATGACTGCTTCTATCATTTTTTTAGGGGTTATGGGGTTGTAGATGGTTTATCTGCTCCTGATTTTACTTTGGTACCTGGTATCTGTCTAGAAAATTGTCCATTTCATCCAGATTTTCCAGTTTTGTTGAGTATAGGCTTTTGTAGTAGGTGTTTTGACTATTATGTGACAGAAGGAATTTCTTTTCTGTTTTCTCCTGTATTTCTTTAATGGAATGGTCCAGTCTATTTGGAGTTCTGTAGGCTTCTTGCATGTTCATGGGCATCTCTTTCTTAGGGATGTTTTTTTCTATAATTTTCCTGAAGACATTTACTGGCCCTTTAAGTTGGTAATCTTCACTCTCTTCTATACCTATTATCCTTAGGTTTGGTCTACTCACTGTGTCCTGGATTTCCTGGATGTTTTGGGTTTGGAGATTTTTGTGTTTTGCAATTTTTTTGACAGTTGTGTCATTGTTTTTAGTGGTATCTTCTGCCCCTGAGATTATCTCTTCTAGCTCTTGTGGTCTGTCGGTGATGCTTGCATCTATGATTCCTGATCTCTTTCTTAGGTTTTCTATCTCCAGGGTTGTCTCCCTTTCTGATTTCTTTATTGTTTCTATTTGCTTTTTTGGATCCTGGATGGTTTTGTTCAATTCCTTCACCTATTTGGTTGTGTTTTCCTGTATTTCTTTAAGGTATTTATGTTTTTCCTCTTTAAGGATTTCTACCTGTTTACCTGTGTTCTCCTGTATTTCTTTAATGGAATTATTTATGTCCTTCTTAAAGTCCTCTATCCTCATCATAAGATGTGATTTTAAATCAGAATCTTGTGTTTCAGGTATGTTGGGGTATCCATGGCTTGTTATGGCAGGATAACTGGGTTCTGATGATGCCAAGTAGCCTTGGTTTCTGTTGCTAATGTTCTTGTACTTGCTTCTCACAATCCGGTTATCTCTCTGGTGTAAGATGTTCTTACTGTCTCTGACTGTAACTTGTCCCCTCTGTGAGCCTGTAGGCCTGTGATCTTATTTGTGTTAGCACTCCTGGGAGATCAACTCTGTCTGGGCTGGACTGAAGTGTAGAGAAATGTGCCATAGGATCAACTCTGGGGCAAAGATGGAAACTGGAAAGATAGTGTCCCCAGCTGTTCCATGGTTGCACATAAATGTTAATAAGTAAAAAAATTCAAAACCAGAGTCCATAAATGTTGATGGTTGGGTATAAGTAACTGAATACTATTTCAGTTAGTTAATGTTTACTCCAGGAATCAACACATGATCTCTGATCTTGTCACCTTCCTTCAGGAAAAGAAATAATAATCACTAATAATAATGAAATATGAGAACAAATGTCCTTTTGATTTCAGGATTTTTGCTACCTTTCTGATGCCCCAGCTAAACAGAACTGTCTCTTTAGTCAGTGTCACCAAGTAAGTATAGGTGTCAGTCACCAAGTGTAGGTGTCACCTCTATAGTCCTTTGCCTTTATCTGCACTATCCATCTATTCCAAAGTTCATTTCAAGTTTCACTTTCTCCATGATCTTCCTTTATATGTTCCATATTAGATTCTGCTATTCTCAACCAAGACTTAGTGTACTTAGTATTTGTCTTCTGTAAACTCCTGTAATTGCCACGCACTACCAACCTTCACATTTTCACATTTCTTAGCCAGTGGGTTTTGTAGACAGCTTGCCAGGTAGTAATGAATAGTCAACCTCACAACAGCTTCAGTAAACAAATACTCTTTTATTTTTCTGCTTTGTGCTCTGTAACATATATTTTATATTCTATAAACCTAGGAGTAACAGAACTTGACTTTATTTTAGTTCTTTCCTTTCAAAGTCCAATTTTCTCTACTGAATACTGATTCTGCCTGTGTTTGTCTTCTATACATACAAATGTTGAAAAGCAGAATTCACCTCTTCATTCTGATTGATGTGTAGGACAGAAAATATCTCCTGGCTAAGAGGTAGTTTTAAAGCTGCACACAAATGATATGTTTGTTTAATATATATTTTTTACATGTCATCTGAAATCTCGGTATCCATAAAAATGCTTTCCTACACTGTACTATAATAAGGCACATGAGAAAGAGTTGGAGCATTTGACAAGGTAAAGCCAGTTTATAGTCTAAGCTTCTGTCAGCTCTTGTGCCCTATTAAATTCCCGGCTTTTGTTTTTCCAGCTGGCTGTTTGCTTTGCACTGCACCCCACTGTGCGACACCATTTCCTTTTTCTACAGGAGAAAGTAAATTTGTCTGGTTTTTTACCGTCTCCCCTTGGCTTCATTCTCCTTGCTTTGAAAAAAAGGCCTATATATTTTTTTCTTTTTTTTTTTTTTTTTTTTTTTTTATCTCTTGATCCTGGCAAACCAGCAATACATTTTATCATTTGTCCTTTAGGTCTTTGGGGAAGCGTCTTTATTTCTCCTTTTTATTGTCTTGCCTTGGAAGAAGATAACTTTGGAGGCTTTTCTACTCAGAGACATGTTGGGTAGAGCAAGAAAGAAAGCTCATTAATCTTTAGTGCACCAATTTGCTTCTTTTCCTTCAGCTACTCCATCGTAACTAAGAGGGAACAGGCCTTTGCTTATTTCTGTGATACTGTATCCTGCATGCTCTTATTTTACGTGATTCTTTTACATCCTTTTAATACAAGGTTCATGTTCATTTCCTCTACTACTTAACAATGCTTTCTTGAAATTCATGCAGTTTTAGGTTTTCTCTTCCTGTACTAATCATATTGTTTCTGTTTAGTTTCTACATTCACAATTCCAAATGGATTTTTTTCATTTGCAGGCAAAAAAAAAAAAAAAAAAAAAAAAGTTTATCCCCTGATACACATGGCATGGCATAAACGTACCCCTGATGGAGATGTAAACAGTGTTAGTTGTATGGAATTCCTGAAGCAGATAACGCAGTTATTATCATGACTAGTAGTTGATGAATACTATGTCTTATCTCCCATGTGTTTAGAAAGTCTCTAATCAAACATTGCCAAAATTTACCCGAGTCACAATTTTCTATTCATCTTCCCTCACTTCCTACTTTACATTAACACTCTTGCCCAGGGGCTTACTCTTTTCTCAAAGGGTTACATGGACAGTCATCAGAACACAGATGGTTTATATTTTGTATATCTGCCTTGATAGTGGGATGGAAAGTTAGAGCAATAGTTAACCCATCAAATTGAACACACTCATTGGATGATAGGTACAAACTCTATTGAAGTTGAATAAAATATCCTTAGCATTGCATTTCTCAACATCACACAATTCCTCTGGGAGGATAACATAGATATTTCAAGTCAATGAATGCAAAGCAAATCTCTAGGAACACTGTTAGGCATTTAGGGAGAAGAAAAAAAAAGAACAGCCCTCCTGGAGCTAAGCCACTGCAATGCAGGATGTAACAAGACAGCCTGCAGTATCCATTCTCTACCTGTTTATACTGAAATACAACATAAAATCACAACCTGGGGCCTTTCTTCCTGCAGATGATAGAAAATTGTCGTTCAGGGTCTCTATTTTCAGGGTGACTTTTCTACTTTAAACTTAGAGTTATATGATGTGCCATACAGTCTTTGTGTTAAACAAGACATTTCCAAAGCCATCATCAATTAATTATCAGTAACATGCTAGCTCTTGAGAAAGATGAAGTTTTTGTCATAATCCTGCAGAGGTACAAGCTTTCTCATTGTGCTAGACTTTAACTTTTGCCTTTCTACGCCTTTAAACATGATCAGTACACCTCTGCTCTCACTTACGATGGTGTCCTGGTGATGGCTGAAACATTCCGAAGTCTCAGAAGACAGAAAATTGATATTTCAAGGAGAGGAAATGCCGGGGATTGTCTGGCAAACCCTGCTGCTCCCTGGGGCCAGGGAATTGATATGGAGAGAACACTGAAGCAGGTAACTCATAATTTTGCTTTATTTCAAGAACTTTTGTAAAAATGGTATGTTAAAAACAGACTAATCTATCTGAGTATGAATGTCTATCATAATTTCCATGCTAATATATCAAGCATTTAACAGTGTCAAAACATCTTAGTTAGAACTGCAATGGTTACTCATTATATAGATGTGTAGTCAAGATGGAACAACGAATCAATAAAAGCCTAAAACAATGAAGTTGCTCAGTGTAGACACACTTGGTTAACAAGAGCCCAGTGTTCCATAAAATCACTCAAGGACCCAGCCTGGCAGAACAGCTGCCATTTTGAATGAATAAGTTGTTGTAGGAAAGTTTTGGAATGGCAATTGAATGGTTCAATTCAATAATGGTTCTCATATCTGCCTACAACTTACATCAGAAAGGGTCATTACCCTCATCATCCACAAGGAGTATAGGGAATATAAACCTAAATTGTAGAGGAAGGAGAAGAAATGTTTGGCAGAGCTAAGGACTACTTCAGTGCATCTTTAACTTTGAATTAAATGATTAATTTTATGCTTTCATGCTCATACAAATGATATATTTTACATAACTGGTGTTCCATAAAGTGATTAATTTATCTGAAATGTGATTAATTCAAAGCATAAATAAAATAAATGGGAATCAAAAGGTAATTTGGAATCCAATGTGCTTGGATACTTCAAATGATGTATTTTTTAGCTTTTCATATGTTATTCAGTATTAGCCAGAAGAATATGATCTGTCATAGGAACTCTAGGTATATAATGTGCTGTGAGAGGATATTAAAAAACTAAAACTAAAGATTGACTCTAACCAAATAAAATTTCTGTTCTATAAAGGATATTTTAATATTGGGAAAGAATTATGTTAATTAAAATGAAACTTTGTAATACAACATTCATAAAAAACATTCATCTTTTAGGTCTAGAGCAAAATAACTTTTAATATCCATTTATATGCTTTCTCAAGGCTCCATCTCAGTAGCTCAAGAATTCAATGACATTCCAGAGAGCTGATTGTAATGTTTAATTAACAGCCCTTTATGGTCCTTAGACTAGCAGTGAAGGCTTCCCTGAAGTAAAACTCCTAACGAGTATATGTGTGTTTTCTTTTCCCTTCACAGGTTCGAATTCAAGGACTGACTGGGAATGTTCAATTTGACCACTATGGACGTAGAGTTAATTACACAATGGATGTGTTTGAATTAAAAAGCACAGGACCTCGAAAGGTGAGCTGCAACTGAAACTGAAAAAAAATTTTTTTTCTTATTTTCATGTGACACTCTTAAAGGCTTATAGGAGAAAAAAAAGCTTGATACTCTAAATTTTATTTTTAAGTGACACTCACACATAGTATTTTCTTGATAGTCTATGGTTGTATCATATGTTTAATGTTTAATGATGTGACAAAATGAAACAATTAATTTTTCATTATACCCTATAACTCACAATTGGAGCAATGTGGCAAGGGGAATTTGGCAAACAAATTTTGGAAACAAAATGCACTCCACAGAAAAGAACACAATGCATGTCCATGTATGATCTCTGAATCGTTAGAAAGAATACAAAGAGACCCTGCTAAAGAATAGATGTACTTTAAACAGATTGTTGGTTCTCTAATTAATCAGGCAAATGAAACTGAGGAAAGGAAAGCAAATAGAAGATAAAATAAAGACAATTTCTGGGCTGAGAAAGAAAACACCTGAGTTCAGGAAAGTGCTAGGTCAAGAGTTTTATACTTAGAATGTATCTTGGCATTGCTTCTGTTACTATGACAAAACACCCAAAAGGAGAATGGGTTTGTTTCTTTTTTGAATTACAGGTTACAGTTTATCACTGACTGCAAGTACAGGCAGGAACTTGAAGCAGGTCACATGATAATCACAGTCAAGAAAGACAAATATATGGATACTGTTTGCTTGCATGTGTGCTCAGCTCAACTATCCCAGACTTATACAGATCAGAGCCCCTCACTAGGAAGTTGAGCTGCCCTCAAAGAACTGGTTCTTTGCATATCAATTAAGATAATCCTGATCTAGACAATCCCTCATTGAAAGTCTCTTCCCCAGTCCTTCTGGTTGTAACAGGTTGACAATTAAATCTAAGCATCACAGAAAAGCAGTTCTAGAGATCTCAGATGTGAGGATTCTTATCATATGTCCTCTCTAGCATTCCCAAAGTAGTCTACATCAGAATTGCCTAAACTTTTCCTCTCAAGGCTACTTTCTACCTGAAACATTTTATGTGAATCCAGGTATGTAAGGTAGACAAATTAGACATTTACAGATTATAACTCACAAAGAACTTTATTATACTTAGAATAATTTTAGTATAGCTATAATTTCATCATTTATCTTTATTAATGAACTAGATGTGCCAGATCATTTTACATGAAAAAATTAAATCTAGTCTGAAAGTGATAACACTTTTTGATTCTGTACATGTGACAGCTAAGAACACTGGATCACATAACTATCAAGTACAAAATGGCAGAAGTATATTTCAAGGATAAGATGTCCTATGTTTTAAAAGGATTTTGGAAATTGTTGTAAATCTTATCCTAATCTTTGAACTAAAATGCATCCAATTTTTGTGAAAAATCTATAAGCAGATTAATCAAAAAACCTTGAAAATCAAGCCATGTATTATCTAGGAATGGGAGACCATGACTGCAACCCTAGCACTTGGGAGGCAACTTCATCAGGGGTTAAAGAACATCCTCAATGATGCACTAGTTAGAAGTCAGTCTAAAGACATGGAATCCTATCTTAAAAAATCTGTGTATATAAATAAATAAATCATTCTAACACAATAGAAAAGATATTCTAAATTGATGTCTACAAGCTGTGGAATGATGGTAGAAAATAGTATTTGATATCCATGACTAAATCATATATTTCCATAAAGATCAAAAACTTCTGTATGTATAGAAAAAGTACTGCAATAACTAGCATACAGTATTCTTAAATTTGAGCCAAGGTTTTTCAGGGAGCGTGCATTAATATCACATGGTAATTAGAGCTTGTAGTACAAAGTATATTATGTATTTCAAAATCAAGACTGCAGTGAAGTCACATAATGCAAAATAAACAGGTGCTTCCAGCAAAAACCTCAATTTACTATACATTTTGGTTATCATTGGAGATTCAGAAACTTATTATTTGTGCAATTTTTTAACTCCCGTGTTCACCTATACTAGTAAGCTCCAGAAGCTGAGTTAAGCTAGGCATCAGGCATGATACATGCAATTGATCCCAACATTGGAAGCATAAATAAAAATATCAAAAAGAAAAAAAAAAAAGCAGAGAGAGAAGAAGGAAGAGAGCGATTCTGGGCTCAGCTTTATGTAATGAAGACATATTGTCTCACTGTGGCTCACAACAGTAAGTGATTTTAAGCATTATATAGTACATGATACCGAGGATTCTTAACTTTACCTGTTCTGTAGGACTGTCTAGGATGCCAAGAAAAAGAGTTGTTAAAGTTAGTTTCTAAAATCCTTTTTAAAAACATTTTGGCTGTTTGAGAAATATTTTAATTAATATTATAGCTACAATTTTTGGAAGCCCTACTCTGTCCCAAGCATCAGACATATTGCTTTATATGATGCAATCTTTATAGCCAGCCTATAACTTCAATTTTACTGTTTGTTTCTCTTAAATGAGAAAATTATGTTTTAATAAGGGATAGTTATGAATCTTGTAGAAAAAAAATGGTTCACATGTGTCCTAATCCTAGAACCTTCCCATACCATGCTCTGCCTGAACAGACCCTGATTGAAGAATTTTGTTTTAGGAAAGCTAGGATATACAATCTACTCAAACATTAAAGAAAAAGGCATGTGACATTATAAAAAAGAAAAAAAAAAAACACTCACAGATGGGGGAGGGGGGAATATCACCAAGGCAGGCTGTAGTGAGGAGAGGATGTGAGATTTAAAATTAGCTGTAGAGTTAGAGATTAGATAGGTAGATAAAACAGAGGCAGGAATGGTGGAAAAGTCTTGGTAGCAGGCCAGTCAGGGCATGTATGGAAGTAGCAATGGTTTTCCCAATGTTTTGCTCTTATCTATCACATAAATGTAAATCTGAAGTTGTATGTGTGTGTGTGTGTGTGTGTGTGTGTGTGTGTGTGTGTGTGTGTGTGTAAGAGAGAGAGGGAGATAAGGAGGGAGAGGGAGGGAGAGGGAATGAGAGGGAGGGAGGGAGAGAGGGAGAGAGAGAGAGAGAGACAGAGAGAGAGAAGTGCTGCTGCACAACACAGCTCTCCCTTCTTGGGCTCGAGGTATCATCTCCTTGCCTGCAGTCTTCCAGCTGATACATAAGATGTTTTGGCCAACCTATTTAAATCAGGGAGTGAGGGAATTGGGCGACATCTCATGAGCCACATTAGCAAGCTTATTGACTAAAGGAAGGAGACATAACTCCCAAGAAGAAATGCCTGGGAGCCACTCTTCTAAAAAATTGCCAACCAGACTATGGAGCTGACAGAGTACTCCATAGGCCAATAAAACTGCTGACCTCTCTGTAGGAAGAGAGAGGAGAGGCAAACTTCCTTTTATGCAACAAACTGGCTGACCATGCAGAGCTGGTCAACTAAGCAGAAACGTTTTTAAATGCAAAAGATGATCTTCTATCTTACAAAACAGTGACTATGACTAAACAAATGGCTCTTAATAAAAATGAAAAGAACAAGAAGAGGAAACAGGTGGGCTATTTATACTACTGAATCTTGGCCTATTCAACCACAATGATAGCAAGAACTATGGACTCTCAAGGAGAAAGTAGAAAATAAATTGGAAGGATGCACAAACATCTTCACATGCAGCTGACATGCATCCAAGATTTTTAAAAGTCAAATGATGCAGGCTTGTCTGTCTTTGTTTTCCCAATAGCAGTGATCAGCTAGGCATTGTAACGAGAATATTAAACTTAAAAATGAGCCAGCTAGTGTGAGAAACACTGGGCTGGTGAGACTAGGCAGTGTGTCTGACCAGTGAGCAATCGTTCTTGTAAACTGAATTCTTGCCAGTAAGGGAGCAAGCGCACTTTGAGCATAGATCAGAGAGGCAACCCAGCACTTGTCTGACTTCCACAGCTGGAACCCTGATTCAGCATCTTATTATGTCAAAGCCTGAGGTTTTCTGAACCAGACTCACCCTAGATAACTGGAATCATCTTATCATGGGCTTAGCACCCCAAGCTTCAGAGGCTGTGCTCCAGAGCTACAATTACATAGGTTCATGAAATCATAATGTTAAATGTTTATTTACTGATATTAGGTTTTATACTGGGTACTATCGTGGAAAACTAATATTTGTTCCCACATTTAGTTTTCATGACGTGTCCTCTAAAAATGAATGTACATGGACAGTTGAAAGTAAATTATTGCTTTACCTATTCTTTTTGAGTTATGGATGTACCACTAGTGAATTATTACCTCTCTTTGACAATATTAATTCATTGTTTGACTATCCTCTTAAATACTAATATGGGATGTAAGACACTTGACAGAGCAAGAAATCCCTATAGGCCACAGTAGATCAAACATTGAATACAAATATGTGAACAAGTACACAGATTTTCCCTGGGGATCTGAGCTTTAGATATATTATTAATAAAGCCTAGCAAACATTAAATGAGTACTCACTTTTGCAAGCCATTCAACATACAAGCAAAAATGTAAGGAGTTGATATCATACAGGCTTCAGTGCCAAGGACAAGCTCTGGCCGGGTCTTCCTTCATGTCAATGTTTCTTGAAGCAGCAGAGGAGGAAGAATGTTGCTGGACCATAAGACTTTTGTCTCACAAGATATTTAGGGTTGCTGTATAATAATTAAAAGTTGACTCATCTAAGTTACTTTGCTATGGTGACTGGCCTGCCTTCTATATTCCTCTGAGGCCAGAAAACTGCAAGTCTCTGCAACTTAGCACCTCATCCTAAAACAGCAAGGGATTAAGTAAAATAGCCTTTGTTCTATCTCTGCAGGAACTCCAGCTTTCAGAATGCTAGTCAGAAGTCACAGAAAGAAAATGCAGCACTTTGAAATGTGATTGTAGACTTTATGACAAAGTTTTTAAAAGTTTTCTATGAAAGCTATTTAAGAAAAGGGGGGAAATCAGAAAGATCATAAGAGGGATAGAGAAAAATATTTCTCTCATCTCTTTGTCCTCAGTACTTACACATCTTTCAAAATACATGATCACATGTTACAAAGTTCATCACAAGTTCATACATAAAATCAAATCATAAATTGAAACAGAAGTTTACAACAGAGAATGGTCGTATGCATATCCATTAGGGGTAACTGTCTGGCTAAACATCCATCACCTGTCTCAGCTCCACAGGTTTACTGAAAGTTAAAAACCATAACTAAGTTATTAGTGAAGTTTTGTAGAGATAAACCCGGTCAATATTTTATCTTCTGTCCTGGCACCTATAATAAATCGCTAGTTCCCTTTTTATGACATTTGGTTAATAGTTTTACAACTTCTTGGAATGTGCTCTGAGTAGTAAAAAGTCTAGTTACTATTTAAGAGGCAATTAACTGGTGACACTTGGGAGACTGACAGAGTTCTCATTGCAGTTTTGACTATCAAAAAAGGACCTAATAGCAGTCCCACTGTAAAAAAGCTTAACAATCACTGATATAATTTTAGTAATAGGATCATCATTAAGAATTAAGAAGTCATCATTTGTATATATAGCATCACTACAAAACAGTAGTACATCTTCATAGATCTGCAGAGATCTGCTCAAAAGGTGTGGACTAATACTTGTTATATATGTTTAATAATAACTGGAAAAGCATATTAACAGCAATAATCTTTCCTAAAATGATTTATTCCTGGTCTTTGCCTATCAGAGCTTCGTCATAGATATAATCTAAAGTCAAGTCATTTCAGGAAGATTACCTACTAGCTATATGCTTGTTCTATGATAGCTCCTGACATTTCAGTTCTAAATTCTCACCCTACTGGATGGTAATCATGGACAATTTGTTTCACTTCCGCAAAAGATCTTCTTATCAAAAACATGCACAATAACAGCAACAATCTCAATAGCACTGTGCACACAAACTTTAGCAGGCATAGAATAACATAGCACAGAGAGATGTGCCCAGGAAAGGTGGCATTGAGTGCATAGTAACCATCATTATCCTCCAATCGTAAAAGCCAATTGGTTCATCCCCAGTTTCCAGTAATATTCCATTGTCATAGTACTTTGTAAGGCACTCACTTCTTGATTTATTTTATGTAGAAGTATTTGATTTACAAATGAGAAAATACCATGAGATGCTAGGGTGTGAACGTCTGTGATGTGTGCACACTAGTGTGTACAGGTAACAAAGACCTTGGGTGTTCTGCTCTGTCACTTCCCACTCATTCTCTTTAGACAAGCCTTCCTCCAAACCTGGAGCTAAATAAATCAATAGCTAAGAAACCCCAGAAATCCTCCTGTCTCACTCCCCTCCTACAGCAGGGCTACCATCACATACACAGCCATGCAATGCCTTACATGAGTGCTAGGAATCTGAGTTTAGGTCCTCACACTTGCTTAGCCAGCAGTCTTGCACACAGAGCCATTTCTGTAGCCTCAAATAATACAACATTTAAAGTCAAAGAACAAGTTAAAACGTAAGCTTTGCAAATGAAAATATCGCACATTAATACCCATCTGTGATGCAGTTAACGTTTCAGAAAATGAATTGTCATGTGGCGGTTGCATAATATCAAGACAAAAACATATTTATAGATTACTGATAACAAATTTAAGTGTTTTGCTTGCAATATGGGTGCTAATTTTAGTGTGTGGTCTGTAGCTTTCTTGATGAGATTGTATAAACAATGCTAGCCTGTGTCTGCAGATGAGAAGATCAACGTACCTGAGGTTCCCTCTGTGTCTCTTTCATTCAGATCACTGCTTCCTTTGACTGTTTCATGACTGTGAATTTGGTAAACAAACACATATAAGAAAACTGGCTCAACATCACATAAGTTTTAACTTAAAGTTCTACAGTGCGACCATTACTCCTAGGGCTCTGGGGATATCTGAAAGAAGGGACAGAAAGATTTTAAGGGCCAAAGGATGAGGATACCTTCTGTGACATTTTGTCTTCCTCATTTAACAGGAAAGCTATACACAGACTCTCAGCAATAGGGTTGCCTGAACAAGACCAGCACAATGACAGCACCAGTTGTCATGCCACCATGGGCAGGGGAAGGGCCACTTAGCCCACCCTTAGATGAAGAGATGCAGGAGGTCAATACTTGCTGAGAAAAGGAGAATCCATTTCTTCCATAGATGAGCTCCCATAAAGGTTGTCCAGTCCCAAGTTGTTACCCTTGGATCTGTGTACATATGAGCAAAACTAAAAAGAATCAGTAGGTTGGCTGTATGTGTGTATATATGCTACAATAATAACTAAGAAAGCGATTGTGAATTTTCAAGAACCCTGAAGGAGACTGTGGAGAGAGGGAATGTCAGGGGTAATGTATATATAATGCTCCTCTATTAAATTCTCAAAACATAAAGTTCTGAATTTTTAAAAGACAGTTTTTAATGTGTCTATGTTTTAAGTTTGTTTTCGACACTCTCCTAATTGTAGCAGTAACCATTGCAAGGAGGACTCCACTGAGAACTTCTAAGGTGTGTTTTCAATTAGCTTCTCTGTCTGACAGGTTGGCTACTGGAATGATATGGACAAATTAGTCTTGATACAAGATGTGCCTACTCTTGGCAATGACACAGCAGCTATCGAGAACAGAACAGTGGTTGTAACCACAATTATGGTGAGTTTTGGTGTATGCTTTATAGTGTTCCGTCTTGTCCACAGGCAAATTTAACTCTCTGGCTGTGATGAACAGAGGGGTTCCAGGCTGAATCTTAGTTGTGACTTGAGAGCTCTGACCCCTCAAGTTTATTGAAGCTTTGAATAGATCTGTCCCAAGCTTGGACACACTCAGCTTTTTCATTGCCCTTATTTGCATTACTTTTTTTTGCAATGCCTTTGTTGGGGAAAGAAATTGACTCAGACATTAAAAATTGAGACTGTGAAACTGAAGTCGGAAATGTTTGAAATTCTAAGACCCCCAACACTGAACAAGCAAAGTGAGGAAGCCAAGCACCAATCGAATCCTAAAACCATCAGGTGGAAATGCCATGTTCTCAGTGTTTTCAAAAGCATCAAGGGAAATAATCATTAATGGCGCTTAAATGGCTGTTCCAGGTTATCATGGGAGAGTGATCTGCTTTGTCTGTTTCTAATCACAAGAACGTGAATGTGAAGATTTTAATGAGTACCTTTTTTTATAACTGAATCCCTGATAAATTGATTTTGTTTGATATTTATTTTAATGTAAAAAAGAAACATTTCCACCCACCGATTATTTTTCTCATGACCAGTAGGAAATACATACATAATTTAATGAACTTCTAGGAAATCAAGAAAAATGTGATTTTTTTTATTTGAACTTGCCATAAAATTTAAAATGCTCTAAATTTTATTTTACCTCCTATTTTAATTTTATCTCCTATTTTAATTTTATCTCCTATTTTAAGGAGATTTTCATAGAATTGCTTTTCAATAGTAGAAAGTTATATATATAAAAGACAAGCATGCCCTTTATAATTGGTGGTACTCAAAGGAGATCAACAATCGGTGACCCATATATCTCATTTAAGATCATTGAGTCTCAGCTAACTCTTTCTGTAGGCAAAATATATTAACAATTATTCATAGAAACTCTTACTTTAAGTGAAGTGGAAAACTGTGTAAATTAACTTTTAGCTTACAAAATTTTAATTTCTAGTTTTAGACCTTAGTAATGTCAAGATATTTCTAAAACTGACACTGAAAAATCAAAGTATAAAAATAACAAAGAGAAACATTTGTCTATTGCAATCCGTTATGTCTCTGTTGGATAACCAGTTAGAAATTTAGTGTAATTTGACAAGCCCTGATTAAAAGTTGATTATTTTAGAATGCAAAACGCACCAACAGCAGTGTTTGTATAAACTTTCTGACTTAATTATGTAATATTTGCATGGGATTTGAAAGGTAGGATATGTATGCATATATATTTCTTTTCCTTAAAAAAAGACACAGTAATGGAAATTCATACTTCAGTACAGTCCTCCTCTTTTCAGCCTCTGATGAAGAATCCTATTTTAAGAAATTGACCAAGAAAGACAAGAGTTCTGCGCTGTTCGACCATTCCTAACTAAGGCTCGAGTCTTGTTCTTCTGAGTATTAAATTTAAGTTTGTTATTCATGTGGGATTCTTCTTGGATAACCAAATCTGTACTACTAGAAAACATTTTTTAAAATATATGTCTATGTGTGACTTTTGTGAGATGTTAGAACAAAATAAGAATTAATCTTCAGTCCTTATCTTTTTCAAGAAAGTGGATGTTGAAAAAGATAAAGTAGTGATTCTGATATGCCCATTCCCATGTCATAAAATGAAGTTGTTGTATATGATTGGCTTTCTGAGGGTAGACTTTTTCGAAGTAAAACTCTAAATTCTGTGCTTGTTTTGTATATATATATATATATATATATATATATATATATATATATATATAAAATTGTTTGATTTAGAATATTTTAAACTGTTGCCTGTTTTGTGAAATGAATGTATTATATATTTTAAGGGTATAAATTGGAGTCTTCTTCCCTTAGCCTGCTATGAATGTTGGGATTTATAATTCTTAGTATCCAATTACTAAATTGATTTTGCAAGCATGGCTACTTTTTAAGAAGCATGATATCAAAAAATAAGTAAAAAGGTGACTGAAAAGAAATTGCTTCATTCATATGTGTGTGAGTATATATATGTATATATATGAATATATATGTAAAATTCTGTTTGCTTGACAGTGATGACATGAATATTTTTCTTATCAAATAGTGAATATGATATGTCTGTCATATAACTGTCATCTTCATTGAAATCATCTTCTTGATATTTTCCACTGCATATCTGTTCCATAATGCCAAAACAAAGCAAAAAAACCCTAGAGCCCTCTCCCTTAAAGTGTTCATTGAACTTGATTCTGTTGAAAACATTAGTTTAGAATCTAGGACAATCCCTTCACCTCCACTACTTTGAAAGAAGTATGATTACCTTTAGCTGATAAGATACTGATAACTGCATGTAATAATCCCACCATATTCAATTGAAAAAAATTCAATACAGATGGAGTTGGCTAGATGTTGCATTGAGTCTGATACAGAGCTCTAGATACTGAGCAAGCTAAGAATGAGCACTGGAGATCACGGACTTCTCGTCTAAATGGGTATAGTGTTGCTGAATTTACTTTGTCTTCCCTTTGTATGCTATGATAATATGCTGATATAATGTTGTAATGTATGTAATTGTTAAATAAAATTGTTTGAGAAATTCAGTTATTCATTCATAAATACTTACTGAGCGTCTGCTATGTGCCAGGCACAGGGATAGACCCTGGACTATGACATAGATGACTCCTGCACTCTTGGGAGATTATATCATAGAAAAACAAATGGCAAACATATTTCATGGTTACAACAGCTCTCATCTGAAATAAAACATGGTATTTTGTATGCTGTTGAAATTTACTTTTCCTTGAAAGTGTTGTACATGTACACTGCATATTCAATATCAAGATGACTTTACTGTACTTGAACACAACTATACCGAACATATTGAGTATGGCAAAGCTAACCTAAATAGAAAACAATTGGCATTTACACACACTTTTATCTTTAATGATTATTGACTTAGAATAAGAAAAATCCATATTTTTGAGACTGTGGACATAGAGATTCCATTTTCTACAGACAAATTAACAACTGCAAACAACTTTAGGAAGCCAGATCTATTAGGCCACACAAATACGAAAAGTATAGCTGTTGTGGTAAAGATGGCTCACTGTAGACTCAAGAAAAAGAGATAGAGAATACTTCCCCTGTAATCTCAGTACCTCCTATGATTATAGAACTCTGCAGAAAATGAAATCATTCTAGGGAGAATGTGCTTTACAATTCAGTGCCTTGCCCTACAAGTTAATAACACTTATTGTATACTACTTAGCTTAGGTGATATTTTATATGATTGTAAATATATATATATATATACATATATATATATTTCTTTAGGAAATATTTCAATAAAGCCAAGTTTATTCTCTTCAGCATCAGAACTGAATTTCAAACATGAAGTAATTTTATATAGTCACTCTGTCATTTTTTAGTGTAATTTTTTACAACTTTAACATATGTTTTTTAATTATTGTAGTTATATAAATGTTTTAGATATACTATATACATGCACATGTATAGGAAGCATCCATTCATAATATGTGTGTTTGCAAATATAAAATGCACATCAAAAATATAAATGAACTCATTTTTGCCATACCAGATATCCTCTAAAAGGCTTGTAGCAACAAAATTTGTTTAAAAAACAACAAAAATGTTTTAGCTTGAAACTGTGAGCCTTAATTTTTTTATTTCTTGTGTGTGTGTGTGTGTGTGTGTGTGTGTGTGTGTGGTTTTTTGAGGTAAGGTTTCTCTGTGTAGCCCTGGCTGTCCTAAAATTTACTCTGTAGATCATGCTAGTTTTAAACTCACAGAAACCTGCCTGCCTCTGCTTGCCTCCTGGGTGCTGGGATTAAAGGCATGTGTCCATCAAAGTCCAGCCAACCCATTTATTCCTATATTGAATAATAAGAAGTTCTTTCCACTTTCGGTAATTATTCACATTGGACTACGTTATCAATCTCCATTAAATTTTTTTGGAAAGAAGCAGGTGTCCACACAGGAAACATGGGATAAGATTTCAATTTACTATTTTTTTTTTCATTTTTCAATCTTATTTATAATGGTTATAATGTTGATATTTATAAACTGGCATTTTTTGTGTGAAGCACATTGTTTCAACAATTTTGACTTTGCTAAATTCAAATGATACAATAACAATTCTTTAGTGGAAAAAATGTATTCTATTGATTATATTAGGTTCAATTTAGTTAAGGTTAAAAATCATTTTAATTGATTTATAGCAATATTTTTATGAACATGGCCTAGTGCTATAGCTTCAGACTGTGATTGATTTCTTTCCTGAAGTAACCCAGAAGGTGTAGAACAGCATCCATCACAGAAATTATCTTAATAAACTCATTGCAAACAAAATCACTTCCTTGGCATTACCATCCTGCAGAATACAGTAGTTGATGATAAATAAGTAAGGATTTATCTCTCTCTCTTCTGATGTCCCATTGTTAGTCACAGATGAACATTGAGAATTCTGCATAGCTACTTCACAAAATTATTTCACAATTTCCTCCACCACAGTAACCTCATAGGTCTATTTTTTTTTATTGCATCAATGGTATTTGGTATTTTATTCACACATAGTAACCCTAAAACTTGATATTAAGCACTCCGCAGTGTGCAAAGTTTTAAGAGCTACCTGCAGATAATTTGCTAGATGGGAGATGAGGCAAAGAAAGCTGAGAACTAATGATGTGTGACTCACATGGATTTGACATGAATGAAAAGAAAACAGAAACACTCTCAGTAATCTACTAGAGCTTTATAAAAAAAAAAAAAAAAAAAAAAAAAATCCCAGATCTTTCCTCTACCTCTGCTCTCCCTGCCCCTTTGCTCTTCTTTTGCTATATGCATCACTTAGCCTGAATGTCATCTGAGTAATTGTTAAACAGAATCTTCAGTACCTTGAACATTTTTCCATCCTTAATTGGTATGTTTGGCAGGAAAACCAAGACTTGAGGGGACCATCTGTCCAGAAGAAAAATGGGAGAAAAAATGAAAGAGGATACTAAATAAATATTTCACTCTTACAAACCCATGCCTGCTTCAGACAGCTAACCTGATTCCTAGAGGTCAATATTTACTTTCATTTTGAAGATCTGAATCATATTGTAACATTATTACTCATCGGCAATAGTCCTAGTAAGATAGTGCTCATCAGGATAGCATTGCAGTCACTGTGAGTCCACTGTATGTCAGACACCATGCATAGAAAAGAAAACTTTTTATCTCTTCTATTAACTTAAAATCTTGTAAAAATTTGATAAACACTTGATCAAACAATGAGCTTACAGCTTTTCATTAAGCAAATGATTCCCATATTAGAAGAACTGAGTAGATTATGGGCAAGCCAAAGAAACTCACACAAAACTAATGTAGTAATGTGCTAAATTGTGGGGTAAATGCCTAAATTTAAAGTACTCAAGACACTTTACACTTGACCCTCAACCTTAGTACCAAATGAGAGTACTAGTCTAGCTTGTGTTACTTGAATACTATAATTGTATCAGTATATCAATAAAAGTGTTTTACACTCTGCTTTACAAATGTGACTTTTGCTGTTTTCTGTAATGTAATTAGGCCACTCTAAAAAGATGAAAAAAGTGTTCATAATAGCTTCTAGTATTTCATAGTTTAGAAAGTCATACCTTTGCAGCTAGCTGCTCATGAAGCTATATGATCACATTCATAGATTAAAAACCATGTTAAGCTTTCATATCCTCTTCCTGTAGGATAATAGATAATCTTCATAAAGAAGAGACAGCTATCTTAATTCTACAAATGGCAAAATTTACTTCTTAAGTCATTCTAGTGTTCAATATCTTTCCAATGCCAAAAAGTAATCTGTGACACTTGGCTATGACAATAAAAGGTAGAGTATAAGAAAATAGTATACTGACTTGCCTTGATTTGTCTTCCACTGTAAAAATCATATGAAGATCTCCATGAGAAAATATAATCTTTTTTTGTAAAAATGAAATACTGAACTTTATTTTTCACCATCTCATGTCTTCATTTAACTTTCTCCATTTTTAATCCTTGTTTCTTTTTTCCTTTTTTAAATCTTTTTTATTTACTTACATTTCAGATGTCATCCCCTTTCCCTATTTCCCCTCCCTAGAAACTCCCTATTCCATCCCCCCTCCTCCTTTTTGCTTTTATACCATTTTAATTGCATGTAAGTATTAAGGTCAGTTCAAGGATGAGGAACTAGCAATACAATAGGCAAATAGTCAAGGAACAAGCAAGACAATAAACACAAATAGCCAAAGAACAAACAAGGCAATAAACAAAATTCTGTGAACATTCCCATGATCACAGCTTCTAGAGGCTTATCAGGATTACCAAAATATCTGAGCTGCTGTCTTAGGCCAAAGTCATTTTCATGTCTGAAGCCTATTTCTTTGTTCTAGCCTAAGATTTAGATTCCTGCTTGAAATTAATTCTTTGTTCTAGCCTAAGATTTAAATTCCTGCCTAAAATTACTTCTTTGTTCTAGCCTAATGTCATATTCCTGCCTGAAGCCCACTTTCGTGTCCTTGGCCAATGTCATATTCCTGCCAAGCAGCCCATCTCCTTGTCCTTGGCCCATGTCAGATTCTTGCCAAGTAGCCCCAAAAGATCTCAGCCTCTTCCCCTTTTTTATTTCATAAACAAGACTGAGCCTGTCTTAGATCATTCTGATAAGAATGTCTTCCTTACGCCTTATGGAATATGCATTATCAAAGGCAATACACTTCTGTCTTGGGTTGGTAAGGCTCTGTGCAAAATCTTACCCATCCTTGGCTTGCCAGCCTGTTAATTAATAACTCTGCCGGGGGGTCTATTTTCAGTTCCAATCTATGTACTTTGGCTGCCAACATGTAATCTTAAGCAATTTACACATTTCTTAAGTTTATAAATTGATTTCTATGTTTCCAAAGTTATTAAAATAAAGGCAAAGTTACCATGGGCCCATTGGACACTCTGTGGTTCAAGCCGTCTCCTATTATAGAGCTCCAAAAACACATTTAAATACTTTAACTCTCATTTAAAAAAATGTCTTAGGACAATCCTAAATTAAGATTAGAGTATAATTTACATAAGATATGTCTTCCTATCTTTTATATTTTATATCTTTTATCTTTTATATTTTTTTTGATCAACCTTGTTGTGGTCAATATGGTTACTACTTTTCTGAAGATGAAACATTGTAGTATGGCCAGAAGTTCCCTCTATATTGAGAACTACAAACCTATCAAAATTTTATTACTGCTTACAAATAGGTACTAATAGATCAATCATTTTGGGGCTAACTAAATCACTGCTTAAATTAAAGCCTGAAAACACTGTTATTTAAGTGTGTGTCAGAGAGTATTTATGTGTTTGTGTGTGTGTGTGTGTGTGTGTGTGTGTGTGTGTGTGTTTGTGTGTGTGTGTGTTCAACAAATCAGTTTAACAGTCATTAAACACCAGGAAGCTATTCTATATGATAAGGATCCTCTTAATACTTCTTCCTCCCAATCTATGACTCATTTTTGTAGAAAACTAAACAGGAATATCAAAGTGGATGTTCCTTACATACAGAGGGAAATAGCTTCCACTAGAAACCAATCTCTTAATAAACTTACAATTGGTGGGAAATATGTCTTATTTAAAGTCAAAATATGAGATAGCAGAAGCAAAATGAATTTAACACAAGTAATTAATGATTTGTGTTTTCGAGCTATCATATTTTTGATAAAACTGTGAAGCAAATGCCCTCTCTGAGTAAACACCTTACTTAACACACCTGAAAATGAAAAAACAATACAGAATATGAAATCATGTGACTGTGAATAAGTTTTTAATACACTATGGTGGCCACTAAATTTTTAATTTCATTAAAACTTTGGAAATTAATTTTGAAACATCAGTTTCAAGGCTAAAATGATTAAATATGCTTCTCTAGAAAATTACTAATGGATTTTTTGTTTCAAAATTCCAGTACTAGGTATAACTCAATAACTCAAAATGTTAAAATTTTACTTTTATTATCCAATGTAAACCAGTTTAATCCAATTCTAAGTATATTTATATATTTACCTATCTCATTAATAATGTCTAGTCATACAAAATTATATGCATAACAGGAATAAATACATTCTTTGTCAAAAATCCTAAAACTATAAAGTTACAGAAAGATTTTTCCGAATGTTTTGTAATTTCTCCTTTACAGTTCTGCTTCTCTCATTGTAGGAATCCCCCTATGTTATGTACAAGAAAAATCATGAAATGTTTGAAGGAAATGACAAGTATGAAGGCTACTGTGTAGACTTGGCATCTGAAATTGCAAAACATATTGGTATCAAATATAAAATTGCCATTGTCCCTGATGGGAAATACGGAGCAAGAGATGCGGACACTAAAATCTGGAATGGGATGGTAGGAGAACTTGTGTATGGGGTAAGCAAACTGATTTATGAGGAATTATTTGTATAAGCTTAAAACTTCCTTTTGGCATGTATCCATTTTTAATGAGTGCTCTTTTCTGGTTTATAGTAATGTTTCAAAATGTGTTTATATTTGAACATTTCCTTACTTCATCAGAAATGTTAATTCTAAGTAACAGAACTGGATTCTGAAAACTTAGAATGATTTTTTAAAAAAAGATAAAATTTAAAATACAGTGTCCTACTTATAGCAAAGAGCCAAGAATGAAAACAAATCAGCATTGGCTTTAGAATGTTTTGTTACTATGACTAAAACTGATAGACCACAGACAGCTGCAAAGATTCACAATCAAGAGTTCCTCCAACAGCATAAAGTTAGTCACTGCTTTAATTAATTGTGTGTATCCTTGTTGTCATACTTTCTCATAAGTCTTTTAACTATTTCTGATTACCATAGTCTCCCAGGCTCTGAAATATTTATCGGTATTGAGTTTCTTAAAATATTTTAAGCCACAATAAATATACACTTTAGATAATGCGTTCTCTCTCTCTCTCTCTCTCTCTCTCTCTCTCTCTCTCTCTCTCTCGCTCTCTCTCTCTCTCTCTTTCTCTCTCTAGCATATATAACAAAACACAAAAGCTAGAATGTTTTCCAAAGTAGGCATCTCACACAGTGTTCTTTAGCCTTCCTCTGAGAAAGCATACTGGCTATGGAATGCACACATTGATACCCAACGGCAAGCACAACACAACACAGCATGGAAGTTCTGCCTGAATGAACAAGATCAAGGTCCCTCTCTTTTTATCAGACATTGCTGTCTCAAAAACTTCAAGTTATCAAACCCTGGTGATGCTGTGACATGTTCAGAGTGCAGAGTCCAACCTTGGCGTCCACAATAAAGTTGGTTCATTCAGGAACCAACAAAAACAATAAGTCCATTAACTGTATTATGAAGTTTTCTAAAAGCTAACTTTCACAGAGTTCACTTTCAAATCACGTTCTTTCTAATTAATCCTCCAAAAACCCCTTTGAAATAAGGAATTACACAGCAATGTGACTTTCTTCAGTAAAAAAGTTGAGAGACTCAAGATACAGGCAAAGTTTACAGAAGAAATCACATTCTTGACTAGAACTTCAAAGGAATAGTTTCAAATTTTTGCATTCTGTTTTCCTTTCTTTCTTTTTTATTATTTCTTATTATTTAAACAAATTTTATTTTATTTTTATCATATTCTTCACATTCCTTATCTACCCAACTTTGAGTTCTTTCTCAAAAACAAAAATCCAATACAACAAACTATCCAAAACAAAGAAAATGAAATAAAATACCCCCCCAAAACAAAACAAAAAACATCCCAAACTGAACCTAAATAACAGTGCATGCATCACACACACACACACACACACACACCACACAAACAAACAAAAAAAAGTTGTGGTGGTCAACTACTGCTGAACATAAAACCTGTCCTTGTATGGCTGATATACTCAGTGTCACTCTGTTGAAGAAAACTGAGTTCCCCTCTCCTGCCATGCATAAATGAAAGTTGTTAATCTTTACTCTAATGGCTAGGTTTTCCTTTCTCTCTCTCTCTTCTCTCTCTCTCTCTCTCTCTCTCTCTCTCTCTCTCTCTCTCTCTTAAACATAACAAAATAAAATTAGTTAAAACAAAAATTATAGCATTGAAGTTGGACAAGACAAAGCAACAGAAAGAAAAGATTCCATGAGAGGACAAAAGAGTCAGGGGCCCAGTAGTTCACACATTCAAGAGTCCCTTAAAAATACTAAGCTATAAGCTTAAGCTATAATATATACACAGAGGACCTAGTACAGAGCCTTGGAGGCCCTGCATTGGCTGCCTTGGTCTCTGAGTTAATAGAAACTTTGTTCAGATGATTAAGAGGCCCTTATTCTTCTGGTGCTTTCCATGCCCTGTGGTTAGCTTTTACACTCTTTTGATCTCTTCCTCCAAAAGGTTTCCTGAGCTCTGAGGGAAGAGATTTGATTACATCCCAATTTTCCAACTATAACAGGAGAAATATTTTCCACAGATTGCAGTACAGTTGCTAAAACTTCAGGAGACACAGGAAAATAATTCTCAACATAAATCAAACAGTTTAATATACATGGGGACAAATCACTCCCTGAGTGATTCAATGACTCCAGATGAAGAGAAAATGAAGAATAAAAATTTTTAATTAGTTTTAAATTTTAATAAAATAATAATAAGCAAAAAATATTTTAATGAGGGGTTCACTGACAATGTTGTAATGGATTTTACATTCTGAAGGAAAAGGTGTGCCTAATACTCTGTTCTTAATACTTCAATTTCTACTACCATAAGTGTATTTCAAAAAAGGGCATGACCTAAATTCTTAGAAATACAAGCTTAATTCCTTTATCCAAGATATATGAGCTCAGAAAACTTAAACTTATTAAACATATTTGGAGCATTTCAGATTCTAACTGCATCACTACTTAGCTATAAATGGTTGGACCTTCTATCTTAGAGTCTCACTGCTGTGAGCAGACATCATGACCAAGGCAACACTTATAAGGTAAACATTTAATTGGGGCTGGCTTACAGGTTCTGAGGATCAGTCCTTTATCATCAAGGAAGAGTATCACAGCACCCAGGCAGGCATGGCACAGGAGGAGCTGAGAGTTCAACATTTTGTTCTGAAGGCAAACAGGAGAAGACTGACTTTCAGATAGCTAGGACAAGGGACTGAAGCCCACACTCACAGTGACATACCTACTCCAACAAGGCCACACCTACTCCAACAAGGCCACATCTCCAAATAGTGCAACTCCCTGAGTCAAACATATTCAAACCACCACGTTCGTCTCCCTGGCCCCCATAGGCTTTTTCATACATACCTAAACATAGCATAATGCAAATGCATGTAGTCCAATTTCAGAAGTCCTCATAGTCTATAGCAGTCTCAACAATGTTAAAAGTTCTAAAGTTCAAAGTCTCTTCTGAGATTCATGCAATCACTTAACTGTAATCTCCAAAGCAAAATAGAAAAGCAGCTGGGCAAACTCCAAACTCTGCATTTCCATCTCTGATGTTAAAGTGGTCTTCAGATCTCCAACACCTTTTTGACTGCATCAAACTTCTTTCTCCTGGGATGGTTTCACTCCCTGTTAGTAGCTTTCCTAGGCAGGTATCCCATGGTTCTGGCATCTTTAACATCTTGGGGTCTCCAAGTCAACTTCAACTTCACAGCTTTTTTCCCAATGTCTGGGATCCACACAAGATGTTCTGGGCTCCTCCAAAGGGCTTACACCACTTCTCCAGCCCTGCCCTTTGTAGCGCTCTAGGCTCTGTTTAACTCTACTCCACTGCTGGTGCTATTCTTGGTGGTCATCCCATGGTACTGGCATCTCCAGTAGGTCTTCTTATGTAACTAGGCTTCACCAATAGCCTCTCATTTGCTCTCTTCATGGTGCCAAATCTCAACTTTTTTGTATGACCCCTCCAGTTCTGGGCCATCAACTGCAACTGAGGCTGCACCTTCACCAATGGACTTTCCTACCCTTTCACAGTGCCAAGCCTCAGCTGTTCTCTGTGGCCCCTTCATGCGGTCAAAACCAGTACCACCTGGGAAATTCTTACACATTACCATGTCCAGCTGTAGCATGAGGTACAACCTTGGCTATCTCTGGAACACAGCTTCTTTGTGATATCACAAAACACTTCCCAGAAATTTTCACCTCAGTCATGCTGGTCTTTTCTCAAACACCACTAATTTCTAAACTCCAGCTAAACAGTATCAATTGTCCCAGTAATGTCTTATATTCTTGACTTTAAATCCAGAGCCACATGGCCAAAGCTGCTAAGTTCTACTGATTGCTTGGGCAATTACGGATTAATTGGGGCAGGCTTACCGGTTCAGAGATTCAGTTCATTATCATCAAGGCAGAAACATCACAGAACCCAGCAGGCATGACACAGGAGGAGCTAAGAGTTCAACATCTTGTACTGAAGGCAAACAGGAGAAGACTGGCTTCCAGACAGCTTAGACGAGGGTCTCAAAGCCCACACCCATAGTGACACACCTCCAAATAACTCCACTCCCTCGGCCAAAAATACTCAAACCACCACACTACCTGTGAATTTTCTGAAACTCGTCACACATCAGAGAAACAGAAAGTCCTGAAGTTATGTTCAGAGAGCAAGGAGATGCAATGGAGGTCCTTAGTGGCAACACACTGGTTTTTCAGCAGATCTGAAAGTATTTGAAGATGACAATCTCTGTCAGTTGATTTGTGCACCTTGTCCTCAGAGGAACTGTCTTTATATCTCTTAAATGGTTCCACAGTCTACTTTTTACACTAGATTGTACCTGATTCCCAAGCATAGACTTTTCCCTCTTTCTAATTTTTAACATATGAACAAATGCCAGCTTGCAGGGTTTGAGGCAAAACATGGTCATTTTCTTTTTTTTTTTTTTCATTTTTTTAATTGGATATTTTATTTACACTTCAGATGTCATCCCCTTTCCCCACTCCCACCCCCCTTAGAAAACCCCTATACCATGCCCCCTTTTCTTTTTTGTGTTTATACACTTTTTTAAAAATGTTAATCAAAGGCTTTGTAAGTTGGTAATGCTCAATCAGAGGTGTAACCCACTACCCAACCTAGATATATCAACTATCTTTGACTGGTGGAGATACGTGAACATCTGCCTTCCTGTCTCCCCCCCTCTTTCTCTCTCTCATCACCTAGCTTCTCCTCTCCTTCTTCTCCTCCTCTCCTTACTCCTTCTCTTCCTCTCAGTACTCCTCCCACCTTAGCTCCTCCTACATAGCACCCTTCCTGTTAAAATAAAACTTTTCTCTCAAAATACATTTAGAGCATAATTATGTCTATTTGTATCAGTGAGGTACAAGATAGTCCTAATACCCAGTCCATCATTTTGTTGACTAACCAGAACCTCTGTCATCTATCCTAACTAAAACACTTAGTTCTGAACCTGGCTTTTTCCTTGGCTTTAGAATGAATGTCAGCTAAAAAACCATCCACTCAAATCTTTTCTCTCAAGGTAAATAGCCAGGATTGGCTATGAGACTATAAGTTTTCAACCCTGTCAGAAATTCAGAATGACTGAGTTAACTATAATTGTGGGAAGCACAAAGCATGGCTTTGAAACCTCAGCTAATATATAGAGACCTCTGAACACCTGGACACTCCCTTTACTACATGACATTGGAGCATCTGTTCTTCCGCCTTCTGGTCTAGGATCATCTGACAGACCTTAGTGCTGCAGAATTATTAGGGCCGATTACTCTGTCTAGGCAGATATAAACAGTCGACTATTCTGCAAGTGTGTCCTTTTCTGGACAGTAATTTGTCTGTAGATGAAAGAGGCAATTCTTGTCTAGGTGCTGTCTCACCCACAACTGGAGTAACTCCAAAGATACTCAATTTCTTAGAATTCAATAGAGGAAGCTGTCAGGAGCAGACAGGTCTTTAATCAAATGAACATTAATATAGAATGTTTGTCACGGTCAATTCTGTGGACTTCTGACGTTTGAAAACCAACTATCATGTAAGGTAATCTGGACTGTGTCTGTTAACTCCACTCAGCTATTTCTAAATAAAACATAGAAAACACCCTAACAATAAAACTCCAAGCCTTGAATTTGCTATAGTCCCTTAACTAACAGGCTAACCAACTCAAATCTGTTTTTAAAAAAGTTAAAGAAGGACTGGGTCTAAGCCTTGTATTCCTAAATGTGTTATACTGATACAATGCCTATGAGAGTAACAATATTCATATCACTTTATATCAAGAAGAAGCTTGTACTAATGAAAACCTTAAAATTTGTAATCAAAGTAAATTGGTGCCATTTAAGAATTATAACTTCATCTTGATAATAATTGTACAGATTTCTACATGGTCATTTTTCCTATAGACAAAGCAGACAGTAAAATGACAAGCAATGGGATCATTATCTTTTGCTTGCTCTTTGCAAATGGCTACTGTAATTGCTAAGCATTGATTGTCACTTACATAAAGACCTAATATAAACCGCACCGGACCCTTGCTTTGTACTCTCAGGGCATTGCCATCAATCAGTTTTTTCTCTCTTCTTTGTCTCTATCTGTGAGTATGTGTATGTATCTGTATTTGTTTGATCAAAAAAAAGTGAAGGACATTTTATGGCTCACTGAACACCAGAGTTGCCTGTGGTATGAGTGATGAAGTGAAGTGCTTCCTTACTGTCACTCCAATGATGTTTAGAATAAAAATCTTATACAGCTTTTCAAAGAAGCAT
>NC_133435.1:12552940-12599273 GCF_011762505.2 Arvicanthis niloticus
GTAGAGGTTAGTAAGTTTCCTGACTTTTACCACGAAACTGATCTGCCATCACAATAGAATGCTGGCACTCACCTTTCACTGAGAAGTGACGGATCATGCTCATTCCATGACAATATGTGCAAGTTCATCATCCAGTCTTGAGTAATGAAGCTGGAAAGACATATCCTGTTGTTACCTTTCAAAAACCATCAACAACTCACCATAAAGCTCTTTAGCAGCCCACACAATGCAAAGGACTGACATCCTTAATTTTTACAAAGCTTTGTTTTTCTCTGTTCCAATCTGAAAACTTTGAAGTAGAAAAGAGGCTACATGAATAAGCTACACTAGGAAACGTGGAAAGTTGCTGCCATAGTTTTCTGTACAGCCCTATCCCGCATCAAGCTTCTCTTTCTTTCTCTCTTGCTCACCTTCAGTTTACCATTGGAAGATTTTCCGCAGTGTGCGTATTTCTTTTTACAGAAAACTCCAAAGGCTATTGGACAACGAAGTAATTTTCCCAGGCAAACACTTTCAGCAACGCGTACCCTTGGGTTTTCTCATTTAAAACAAACAATTATTTTCCTACTCTGCTTGCCTCCCCCATATACCCATTCGTGGTGACCTGGTTTAAATAAACCAATTGCCTGATGAGTCTGAAAACACGGACGTGAAGGTATTTTGTACTTGTCAGAAATACTTTCATATAAGAGGTGCACAGTAATGGCTTCATCTGTCAGGTCCACTCAGCCACCTCGGCAGTGAGCGACCCACACTCAGCACTCCACAAAAAGAGCTGCTATTACCAGCCATGAAAACAACATGGGCCATGTATTGAAAAATTATATATGCATCTGCCTTTGCTTCACCTCATTATGAAACTTGCTATACGTGGGGTCCTGCGCACCATGTGAAGCACAATTACAATGCTGTTTCTAAAGCAATTCTGCATGTCACGCATAAAGCTGTGCTGTTTCAAACGCTTTTACATTACAAATCTGACCCAGACACACTGATTGTACTTCAACACAAATGGAATCTTCTGCCTACTTCAGTCTTCAGCAAGACAGAAGAATAAGTGAAGTAGACGACCAGTTCGTGGCTTAAAATTTTATCAAACAAGATACAGATGTGATCTCCCCAGAACATGGGCCCTGCTGCCCACAACCACAAGCAGAGAGGAAAGCAACTAAACATGCATTAGAATGCTATGATATACATTTTCTATTACATGCAAGTATATAAAATACTTCATGTGTGAGGAAGGAGAATAGCATCATTAAACTCCGAGGATTGCTTGAACTAAGACACTGATGCTCTAAATCAGATTCTCAGGCATTGTTGCACAATAGCAATGAAACAAGCAGATCCTACATGTCTAATTTTGAAAAAATGACTTTTATGTGATCTTTACCTTATCACCTTGTGCATATCTATTTCCCATGCCTGATTTTTAAGTTGACTCTACAGTTGAAAGATCTGGGGACTTAGAGGTGTCCATGACTGCTGGCATTTATTATCTTGCTGGGTCTGCAGGATGTCCCCTCATTTCAGCCCATCTCATCAAATTTATAAATATTTGCTTGCCCTCATACATGAACAAATATGCAGTACCCCAGATAAACATGAACCAGGATGTTGTTTCTAGCTCTCTGCCCTTCTCACCCTTCATGTGTGTGACCTTACGGAGTGGAGGGGAAACTGGGAAAGGGGATATCATTTGAAATGTAAATAAATACAATAACCAATTAAAAAAAAAAAAGAACCTGATTCAAAGAGCAGGGTGAATGGGATCTGAGCAAAGACACTCAAAGTTGACATCTGACCTCACACATATGCATGTACTGCCATAAAACATATGTTCATATAGACTCACACACAATAATAATAACTAACTAACATTAAAGATAAAATCCAAAAAATAAGTAAATTAAATAGTAAGGGTGATAAATGTTGAGAGAAATAAATTAGAATGAATGAGGCCAAAATAAAATGTAAAAACAAAAACCACTTGTCTTTAATGCCCTGTGTGGTGTTCCACTTGCTGATTTTGTCAGATTCGATCTCAAGCTTCTTCAGAGGGTACTCAGTTTGTAAAGTACAGTGCTTATCTTCTCTCCCTTGAATATTCAAGGGCTGACTTGATATAAACTGATCTTTTGAGGCATGAAAAACAATATATATCATATATTTGAGGTGTAATAGAGTTGTTATATATAACTTTATATATATATTGTATATAATGTTTTATACATTATATAAAATAATGCATATATAACTATTATATATAACAAATCTATCACAACTCAAATGTATATCATATAATATACCTAACACACACACATATATGTATGTGTACACACATGTGCGCGCGCACACACAGCAACTCTATTACAACTCAAATATAGAGCTGAGAAGAATTTTTTAGAAGTGAAAATGAGGTCTGACCTGGTCCTTTTCACCTTCCTCATGAATGTGATACAACGTGGAGCTTTAAAGGTTCAATGCTTTTCAGGAACCTTCAATAACATCAAAACAACACCGAGTAAAATAGTATAGTATAATATTCATCATGGCAAGTGGTACATGCTTTTTTAAATCATCACTATTAATGTATGGCACTTGGTTGATTTCTTAAAAGAATTTTAAAAATTTAGTTTTTCCAGTTTCTAAAGGGTTTAGGTTTCTGCCATGCAAACTGAATAACTGAAAATGGAATGACCTAAAAGACTTACAGTAACCTCACTTCTGCCTATATTAACATGCTGTTCCCTTCTTTCCTGTATTTAATTTTATTTGCATTTCCTCCAGAGATCAAAAATAGCAGTGTATGAAAAGATGTGGACCTACATGCGATCAGCAGAGCCATCTGTGTTCACTAGAACTACAGCTGAGGGCGTGGCTCGTGTCCGCAAGTCCAAGGGCAAATTTGCCTTCCTCCTGGAGTCCACGATGAATGAATACATTGAGCAACGAAAGCCCTGTGACACGATGAAAGTGGGAGGAAACCTGGATTCCAAAGGCTATGGTGTAGCAACGCCCAAGGGTTCCTCATTAAGGTGGGTGGAATAGTATAACAATAGAATATGCATTGTTATAGTATTCCACCTTCCCTGATGTCCCTGAAAGAATATTTTACTTTCTGTGTAAACATAGTATGTCTGTTGGTTTAGTTTCTTTTTCTCCATCTCATACTTTTGATCGACAATCAGATAAAAGCAATTTTTGTTTTAATTTTGATTCTAAAACGATCATACTTGACATTAACCTTTGAAGGCCATATAAAAACCAAAGCGGTTGAACACTAGCTCCCTGAAGTGGGCCTAAATCATGGGTATCGTATTTTTTCTAGATTTCATCGACTTTTTCTGTTGTTTTGCCCACCAAAATTGATGCTACCTACTGCCGTTGTATCAATAGTGATTCTGCATTTTACCATTGCATTTAAACATTATCCTTGTTTGCCAGACTCTGAAAAAGAAGGAACCCACTTCTTCCAAACAGAGAGATTGTCTGTTTCCATTTCAGTGTTTCATTTAGTATGGCATCATTCTCTTCCAGCCTATGTTGAGGTTGCATTGGTACTGTTCAAATCATATCCACGTAGAAAACCAATCAGACCTAGATGAAAGCGTAGGCTCTGGCTTTATGGTCCTTACTCAGGTCACAATCCCATCTGTTTTAAAGGGAGTATGATATGAGTAAGATCTGTAAAGTTAGATTAAGTGTGACACAGAAAGATATGTAGATAGACTATGCCACATGGCTCACAAGAAAAGCATTACCTGTACGGGTTAAAGAGATCTTCACTCTTACAGAAATACTGGTCAAATCTACCCTTTGCATCCTTTTGACTTTGGCATAGAAAATTCATGTTTACACCCAGGAGGCAGAATTTCTTATTTTCCTTAAGTAATAAAGACTACTTTAAACCTACTGGTGCTAGATCAAGTGATGACTGACAAATCACTCTGGTCTCAGTGCTGCTTAGGAAAGAAGCACAAAGCACGATTCAAGAGGAAATCACAGTCCTTGCTAAAGGGCTTAAGCAAGAACCTGATCTTGAGAAGTGATGTTTCTGGTAAGCCATTGAAAACTGAAGGTAATTAGCATTGTACTATTGCCCAGCCACAATGAAAGCAACATCAGTGTTCTGTAGTTGTTTTCATTGGCTTCATAAAGGGAACTGCAATGTACTTGGGTATGTTGGTTTGGGCAAGGGGTGAGATATCTGGTTTGAGAAACAATATGGGTACAGGGAAAAGGTTTTGTGTGGGAGAGAGTATTCTGTGAACAGGAAACTTTAAAGGAAACAGTTATTTTAAAAATGAAAAAGCAATCAGTAAAGGCAAATTTGAATATAAATTCTAGCAGCTCTGCTCTCTGGTTTATTTGTACAAACATCTCATAGAAACCTAGAGAAATAATCAGGGAAACTTCACACTAATAAATTACCCACAACAAAAGCCTAACTAAAACGATGTCATCCATTTAGAAACTTAAACTGCCACCAGGATGTTTTGACTTTGTTGACATTACTTGTATGAGATATTATAAAAAGTATATAATTTCCATTCAGTCAGACATCAAATACCCTTCTTTGGGGTAGATGTTCAAAAAACCCCTAAGAATAAAGAATGCCCAAGAAGTAGAAAGGAGAAAGCAACTGTGGTTGGTATATAGATCCATGGTCAAGCTATTGATTACATTCACTGGCTGTCTCAATTAATTCTCAGTGGGTATAGCTGCCTTGCCCTCTGTCATGTGTCTACAGATAAAGCCAAGCTTCTGGAACTGAATTTGGCCCTAAGATTTGGGTGCGTCTGCCTTCCATTGCTGGCTAGAGAGTTTCCTCTTAAATGTGCCACTTTGTCAAATTGACACTACAGGCATTGTTTGGGGCCACGCTGAAGAGCTTCATCTGTCTAGAACTTCCCCCTCTTTTCCTGTCCTTGCCTAGATCTTGTTAATGAGGCATCTGTTAAACTCAGCTTCCTGCATGGGGAGTTTGTTTATGCATTTGCTTTCTGTATAACACAGTTTCCTGAGCAAGCTGGCCCCTGCATGCCAAAGTCACAGCCATTCTGACCCTGTCTTCAAAAGCACTGGAAGGATACAGAAAGCTAAAAGCATGCATCTTTCCCCCTAACTTCACTCCTCCATCCTCACCCTTGTAAGCAAGAGGGGCCTATTAAATTAAACTTCTCATTCTTCTTCCTTCTAGACTTCTCTTTCGAGAGAGGCAAACCAATATAGAGTTGAACTAATCATCATCTTTTGTATACAGTATTTAGTTTGTAGAAACACATTCTCATTAATTGCATTTATGAAAGCAAAATTCAAAAGGCACACTGTCCTCAGGTGTCCATGAAACCTGTCTTACTCACTCAGGAGAAACTTAAGTCTGTTTTGCCATAGAAACTATTTTTTAAAAAAAATCTGGTCTTTGCATTAATTGTTCTGCTTATGGTAAGACATCTGTATGGCGTTGTTATTAACTGTGGCTTCCTCACAAACTCTGTTCCGATTCACTAAGCAATATAAAGCTTTAGAAAAAGTAAAACAGTAATACTTTCTTCAGTGTAACCATAACCAGATAAGACTAGCAAATAGTTGGCCATGCTCCTTTCACCTAGAGTTTTAAGCTTCCATACCTTACTGTTTGTTCAAAATGCTACAGAATAAATGTCACAGAAAAGAGAAATAGGGGACCTATAATCAGAATAGACATTCATGACTTTGTTCTTTACTGTGAGCTTTAAAACAAATACAGAAAAAAAAATCATTGCAGAGAATGCATCTGTGACTAGTCTGGGAAATGTCACTGTAGGGGCTGGTGTGTTTGCTCAGCAGTAGAGAGCTTGAATGACAAACAAAGGGCCCTAGGTGCAAGCCCAGATAATAAAAATGTACCAGGTGACTAGGTATAAGTGACAAACAGTGTTAAACAGACCCTTTTCCTGTTCATACAGATTTCATTTCAGAACGTTATTGACTGGAGATATATGCAAATCTTAAAATCATTAAGCTTTCAGTTATAGACAGCTCTGAAACTATTATTGCATTTTAACATAGATTCTCCAATTCTTAACTGGCACAATGGTGCCAGGTGTATTGATCATTTTATTTCTTCTGAATCTCTTTTGTACATCCACATTACTGTGTAAGGTTCTCCAGATTCCATGCTATTCTCCACATCTCTTCTCCACTACTCTGGCTACTGAAAATCACTCTGATAACTATTCTCTTGGCAAATTCTTGAGGGCTATTTTGAAATATTTATTTCAGGAGACATGATAATGAAATAGAAAGTTTTGATGAGAGATATTTATTTATTTTAACTTTAATGTCAATATCATCAGCACTATTACTTTTACACTCAAACTTGCCATTGTTCAGATTCCTTTTACATAATTATTTATACTACAATAACATTACATGTATTATTTGAAAATGCCATCAACTTTACCAAATTCTCTATACTACTTTAATTACTATGCTATCAACTTTGCCATGTGATAAATAAGACTATTAAAAGTTGTTTAGGTTGATTCAGTTAACAAGACATTCAAACTATTATGCAGCTTTTAGGTGAAAATGTTCATTTTTTAAATATTCATATTCTTCAGCATCTTCACTTACCACCAAGAAATTAACAATGAGTCTCATTTGCGGATTTCTTCTGGCTTTCAACTTGATTCAAAACTAATATCTGAAACTAAATTAAAATCATATAGTTTCCAATGCTTTGATTAGCAATAATAATTCCCATGTCAAATTTATCTTCTCTGAAGATGATTGTAGAACTGTGTCACAAATAGACAATTCTTTTCTGATACCAAAGAAAAGGGATGAGGTTTCAAAAGAAGATAGTTCTGACAGAACTTGCATCCATGGATGAATTCTGAAAAAAAAATTAATGCCTGTTTAGACTTGGAGATGCTCAGCTCATCCTTGCAAACCAGGATTATCATGGTTAATATACAGTAGGCACTCACAACTTCCCAGCAGCAGCATGATGGTGGGGGTCAGGGGATGTAGGGGTGATAGAGTACTAAGAAGAGGAAGTAGAAAACTCAGTCTTTTATTAGACTTTCTCTTTCTATGTGTAGCAGAGCCAGCGGTCTTATGGGATGTTTGGACCAAATTATGAAATAATATTGTAATTTGTGTGTGAAAGATGAATTATACTATAGAACCATTTTACAATGTAATATTTGTAAAACTTTATCATAAATTCAAATGCACTTAAAACATTTAGAGAAATGAAGTTTGCAGCACAGTGTGTGAGAAACAAAATTTTGTTTTTATGTCCGAAATAAGTCAACTTTTAGTATTTAATATAAATTTAAAATCTTAAAAGTACCGAAGTGTGAGGATGGATATTAATATTACTGAGTTAGAGTTGGCCATAAATTAATAACGTTCATTTATGTCTTCTGAAAATGATATATTATGGATTTCTAAATAATAATATAATTTTAATTTAATATTTCCTTAATTTTTCAGAATGTTTTACATATATACAATGTATTTTGATCAGATCCATCTTGCAGCCACCACTAATTCCTCCTGGACCCTCTGTCATGACTCCTCTCTGATTTCATATTCTCTTTTATTCCTCTGAGTCCTTTTAATGCTGACCCTGGCCTTAAGAGCAGAGGTGTGTAGGCATCTACCGAAGCAGTGGCCACAACCCAAAGAAAAAGTATTCTTCCTCCTGCAGCAACTGTCACCTGCCAATATAGCTTCTTAGCTAAGGGCAAGGCCTCAGAAGAAACTTTCTCATGTTGGAATTTTAATTAGCTTGATCTTTAAGCACACAATTTTTACACTAAGTGTTATGGCAAAAAAAAAAAAATGCTTGTGAAGATTCTCTATATTCCCATTGACATTTGAACAGGAGCAAAGTAGACTGTTGTGAAACCATTTGACATTTGAACAGGAGCAAAGTAGACTGTTGTGAAACCATTATGTTTTGAATATTGTGGTGTGTTGAACAGGTTTGGTGCTCCCCTTACCACAACGACCACCGTAGATTCATGTGTTTGCATGCTTGGCCCATAAGAAGTAGCACTATTAGAAGGTATGGCCTTTTGGAGGAAGTGCATCACCTTAGGGGTGGGCTTTGAGGTTTCTTATGTTCAGGTTCCACCTAGTACAAAGGAGACCTTCCTCCTGGATCCCTAAGGAAGACAGTCTCCTCCTGGCAGCCTTCAATCAAGATGTAAAACTCTTGGCTCCACCAAGTCAGTCTTCACACTGCCGTGCTTCCCACCATGATGATAATAAACGGAACCTCTGAAACCGTAAGCCTGCCCCAATTTAATGTTTTTCTTTCTAAAAGTTGCCTTCGTCATGCTATCCCTTCCCAACCGTGGAAACTCTAAGACTAAATTGGTACAGGGGCCTGGGGTATTGCTGTGATACACCTGACCGTGATTTTGTTAGGAAGAATGTGGATTTTGAGACTTTGGAAAGCTGTGGGATGTTTTAAGTGGGGCTTATTGGGCCATTCTAGTAGAAGCATGGAAGACAGTCGTGCTGAGGATGATTTGAACTATAAGGGCTTGGCTCAAAAAGTTTTAGAGGAGAAGAATTTTAATGTGTGGCTTAGAGACTGTTTGTGTGATATTTTGGTCAAGAATGTAGCTGGGTTTTGCCCTTATCCGAAGACTCAGCCTGAAGCTAAAATAAAGAGATTCAAATTAATTACATTGACAAAGGAAGTCTCAAAAAAAGCCTAGCACAGACTCTGCCCTGTGGTTTACTCTATGAGTAGTGTTTTGATCAAGCATAGCCAAACTAAGAGAAAAATAGAAAATATATGGTTCAAAGTTTAAAGGAGCACCAAGAAGTAGAATGGAGCTAAATCCTCTGTTCAAGGATATTAAATAGATTAAGGGAATAGTGACCTCAAGCCAAGATCCCACCTTGCTAAGCCTATTGTATATACATTTGCAGTTAAACACGAAGGAGTTATATAATGTTAAAAATTATTGTTACCAGATTATTGTTTTCATTTGAACATAAGGAGATATTTTGAACATAAGAAGATATTATCTGTTAGATTGACAAGGGATGGATTATGATGGCTAGTCTCCATTGTCAATTTGATTATATCTAGAATGAACTACAATCCAGGCCTTATAAATATCATGTGAAAAGGTAAAGAAAAACTTCAGTCCAGGCATAATAGCATATACCTTTAATCCCAGCATTCAGGAGACAGAGGCATGCAGATCTCTGAGTACAAGGTCAGTCTACAAAGCAAGTTCCAGGACAAACTTAGGCAATAAAAGAAACCATTGAAAACAGAAGCTGATGGAAATGTAATAGAACAAGGAGCCATGTTCCAGCCCCAGCATGCAGCAGAATGTAGCATCTTAGGCCATGTGACCTAAGGGTCAAGAATAGAAGAGGTTACAGGGACAATTGATGCTGATTAGCTGGAGCTAAGTAATAAACAGTCTTTAAGAAGAGACCGAGATTACTAAGGTGAAATCTTCTGGAAAGTACTTTCTGGGAGCACAAAAAACGGTTACAGAAATAGACCTAGTGCTGGCAGCTAGACTTGATAATATGTAAGAATCACTCAAATTGTACTGGTTTTGAAGGCATAAAAAGTTCATGGAGATTCAATGAGCCTTGGCACTGTGAGAGGCCAGGAAAGGCCACTGGTGAAAGTGCAGCCTCAGTTCTCACTGATGGCCCAAGATTGAAGGGGCCCAGCAAAGAAGTTGAGGCTTGGCACCATAAAGAGAGCATGTAAGAGGCTATTGGGGAAGCCTAGCAGCATCAGAAGATCCGAGCATATTGAAGATGCCAGTACCATGGGATGACAACCAAGAACAGCAGCAGCAGCAGTGGAATAAAGTCAACCAGAGCCCAAAGTGCAACAGAGACCAGAGCAGGAGAAGTCACCCAAGCCCTTTGAAGGAGCTCAGAAGATCATGTATGGATCCCAGACATTGGAACAAGCAGCTGTGAAGTTGAAGTTGCCTTAGAGACTCCATGCTGTTAGAGATGCCAGAGCCATGCTAACGAAAGCAGCTAATAGGAAGTGAAACAAGCCCAAGAGAAAGAATTGTGTTCTACTCAAAAACTGAAAGCTGGGTAGCATGCATGGAGATGCAGAATTTGGAGTTTGCCCAGCTGGGTTTTGGTGTTGCTTTGGTCCAGTATTTCCTCACATGAAGTTTTGGTGTGATTTGTTGTTTTATTTTGATTTTACTGAGGATTAAAGTTAAGAGTTCACATCAGTCTCAGAAGAGACTGAACTTTGGACTTTTAAATGATAGACTTTGAGGACTTTTGAAGTTGTGCTAAATGCAGTTTGCATTATGTTATGGCTAAAAGCCTATGAGAGCCAGGGAGTGGAATGTGGTAGTTTGAGTAGATTTGACCTCCACTGACAAATGTGTTTAAATGCTTGCCCCATATGGAATGGTACTATTAGGAGGTATGACCTTCTTGGAGGAAGTGCATCACTGTGGAGTGTTAATGTGCTTTGAGGTTTCCTATGTGTAGGATCCATCGAGTCCAGAGGAGAGTCTCCTCTTGGTTGCTACAACTGATCTGATCTGATCTGATCTGATCTGATCTGATCTGATCTGATCTGATCCGATCCGATCTGAGGATCAAGATGTAGAACTCTCACCTCCTCCAGCACCAAGTCTGCCTGCATGCTGCCATGCTTCCTACCATGATAATGGACTGAACCTCTGAAACTATAAGCTAGCCCAAATTAAATGTTTTCTCTTATATGAGTTACCTTGGTCATGGTGTCCATGATCATAACAATGGAAACCCTAACTGAGGTATAGTCTATCTGGCTAAGGATTAAATGAACAAAACAAAAACTGGTTGCACCGTTTATCATTCACAGACAGACAGGAACATGCAAAACTCCTGGTGATGCACTTAAATTCTTCCCACTTCTTTAGAGTAATGCTGATGTTTACTGTGAGTACCAATTATTTTATATTCACAAATTGGCATGACATATAGTAAACACATTGATGTTATATGTATCCTGGGGAAAATGATGGCATACTAGGACCCAGATATTTCATCCTTCTGTTACAAGATGTTTGAGCTCTATTAAAAAAAAAAAAAAAGGAAAGAAAGAAAGAAAGAAAGAAAGAAAGAAAGAAAGAAAGAAAGAAAGAAAGTTTTGGCAACTATCAGAAATTTAAAGTTTTTAATTTTAAAATTTAAAGTTTTAGCTTTTCTATAATTAAAGAAGTGGCTAAAACAATATCTCCCTTGAAGAGGAAACAAAGGTTCTTCCCCTACATTTCTGGATAATATGCAATGCATTACACATTCTGACTTTTCTTCCCATTGGATTCAAATCCTCTGATACATAATTCTATAGCTGGTTTCTGGGTTTGAATTGAGTTTTTTCCCAGGTGATTTGTAAATTTTTAACAGTAGAGATACATTGCAGACACCTGAGCACTCAGTAAAAAGTTAAAAATTACTAAATTTAGTGCTTAGTTCATTTTTTTCATTTTTATCTTCACACTTATAAGTTATATTTTAGTGACTTTTCTGGGATAGAATAGGGATTTTATGCTTATTTTAGTATTTACTATCTCAAAAAAAGATATATTTAACAAAATGAAATTCTTACATTAGAAGTTGTAGAATCTAACCTTTTGTAGCTTTAATAAGAACCAAGACTAGACACCATCTCTAGTATCCAAGGAAATTTCAAAGTATTGGACTCTTAACTCATGCACTTATCTCATAGAAAATAATATCAACCATGGTAATATGTAACTGAAATCTCAGAATTTTGAAAACATAAACAGGAAGACCAAAAGTTCAAAGTCACTCTCAGATAAGAGGGAGTATGAGGCCAACCTGGAATACACGAGACCTTGTCTCATAGTGAACAAGTCAATAATAATAAATAAACATAAACTTTTTAAGCATGCAGAAGATCAAAACAAATGTATATTGGCATTTGAATCACCTCTTTCTATCATGGTGGATAAAAGCCAGATATGACTTCCTTCTTACATGTCTTCATAATGAAATATATTTCACTGAAGTGAAAGTGTTCCCTCAGTGGGTTCTGGAAAGCTTAAAACTAGAAAGTGAAACAATGCAAATATTCAAATTAGAAAGTACCAAACAGCTAGGTGAAGTGCAGCATAGCAAAAGATCTCCTAACATAAGAGTAGGTGAAGAAATACATGAAGCTAGTATCTTAGAAGGTAGGCATGTAAACAGCATGTACCACTGAGGCTAAACTGGTTGTTTCTGCTTTATGGTCAAACTGGCTTTGTTAATGAAGGCAGAATATATGGATACGTTGCTGTTATTTTAAGTCTTTGCTGTAGGACAGACACTATGCAACAGAGAATGTAGACATCTCTCAACATGTAGACAGCTTTCAACATCCTCAAGTGTATCTGACCAAAGTGAGTGAGAGTGTACAGGCATATAATGACTGTACTCCCAACAAAGGAAGGGCAACTGTGGCATCATCATAAAGAGGTATTAATATCAGAGGCAAAAATTACTGTGTGCATGAAGTTAGTGTGTGTGAACATTGTGATCTTGCATATTGAAATGCACAAAATAGAGTTAAGTGAAGTGCAGTTGTGTTTCCATTTCTCCTTTAATATTGAATTAACCTGTACATTCATTCTCAAGTTCTCTAAGTTTTACATTTTACAATATAAGATTTTTTTCTTATTTTCTATAACATAGATTATCACAGTGACTACAAAGTAGTTATTAAAGCATTTTTAAAAATAACTCAGGGCTGGAGAGATGGCTCAGCAGTTAAGAGCTCTGACTGCTCTTCCAGAGGTCCTGAGTTCAATTCTCAGAAACCACATGGTGGCTTACAACCATCTCTAATGGGATCTGATGCTCTCTTCTGGTGTGTCTGAAGACAGCTACAGTATACTCCTATACATAAAATAAATAAAGCTTTTTAAAAAAAAAAAAAAAAACTCTTCTGTGAAGACCATGTGACAGGAAAGTCTCCTGCACATAGAATCTCAGCGCATAGGACTGTGACTTTTATAGATTACAAACTGACTTGGGGTGTATAATCAGAAGATAGTATTTCTGTACAATACAGAAAACTGTATTATGAGTATCTCTCTGTGCTTCCTTGGAGCATTAACACAGGTCAAGTAGTAACTTTTGTGGCACTGTTTGCAGACACAGTTTTTCAGACATCTCTCTAAATGAAAACATGCAGGGTAGGAAGCCTGGGGCCCTTCAGCTCAGGCTGCTCAGGATCCCAGCTTTTGAGTAGCTCTTAAAATCTGGAGATAAAAAAGAAACTTTCTAGCCATAGTGCAATAGATTCCTGCCCCTTATGGTTCCAGAACAGTCTTACCTGAGAAAACAGAGACAGATTGAGAAGAAACTAAAGAACACAAGGTAGAATACAGCTCTTTATACGTGCAATAATTAGGAAGATAAAGAAAATGTTGCCTATTTATCACATACCAGTTAATGCTTTGGAGGAATACATAGTAATGTGAACATTACCATAACATGAGAAGATGCCTTAAAGCAATGGTTCTCAACTTACCTAATGCTATGACCCTTTAATATAGCTCTTCATGTTGTGATGACCCACATGATAAAATCATTTTTGTTTCCACTTCATAAGGTAATTTTGCTACTATTATGAATCACGATGTAAATATCTGTGTTTTTCAATGGTCTTAGGTGACCCATGGGAAAAGGTCATTCAATCCCCCAAAACTGTCACACCCACAGGTTGAGAACCCCTGCCCTAAAGTTTATGATATTGTAAAAATGTAATATCTACTCCTCAGTGTAAAATTCTCCACCATGATGCTTTAATGTATGCTGATGATAACTTAGAAAACCAGAGGTAAATATTGGTTTTCTGCAAACATAAAAATCTACTTCACTGTCTACTTCACCAGAGTCTATGAGAAAGTGTTCATCCACCACTGTAGATGGGACCAATCTTTTTTGTCTGGAGGTAGATAGTATCAGCCAATGTGAAATTGGTTTTATGCTTTCATATTTAACAAAGGAGAGATAAAATGGTTTGGATGTTACAGAACAGTGTAGAAAATAGTAATTATTCTGACTTGGAATAATATTATGCTTTAATATGGAATAAGAAAACTGCAGTTCATTCACTTTAAAGGCTTCCCTTCCCCCCACCAAGACAGACATCTAGCTGTTGGTTTCAGAATGAACTACTGGACATGTAAAGTGACTTTCTTATAGATACACAGTATCACATGCATAAGACCATGCAAATAGAAAGCCATCGTTCACATCTTCAGATGCCTGAGCCTTTTGAAAAGCAAGCAATCTACTGGTTAAATAATTTTAGTAAGAGCTGAGTAGGTGCGCAAATCATTGAGATGCTGTGTGAGGTCATGGTTTATCCTTTCTCATAATTGAACATCATTTTTTTACATGCACAGATCCCACAATTTCTGGGAATCTAAAATCTACGAAGATATGTACCAAGAATGAAATTCCCTTCTAAAAATTTTGCAGCACCATTTCAACATAAACTTTTACAGCACAAAATTCAACAACAAAAGAAAATTGAAAGCATGAATCCATCCTTTCCATTTCAATCTTGTCTTTCAAAGTCTACAATACTAAGGTGTTAAAAAAAAAAAACTTGGTTTGAAAATTCTACTGACCTTTTAAAGGCATATGTCATATAGCTATCATATTGAAATAAGCCAGATTTCGTTTAGGTTACTTTTTTATTATTATTTTGGATTACTCAAAGAAGAAATTGAGCACAGATAAGTTTTTGAAGAAGATATTAAAGTGGAATGTTTTCTTGAGTACTGTTTAGCAACTAACAGGAATAAGAGTAAATTGGAGTTTCAATCAAATAAGACACTAATAGCTACACAGTTTCAGAATATATGAAAGCGTACATGCGTTCCTCTTCCATGTTTCTTCACTGCACAGAGACAGATAAAAGCCACCAAGGGTTAGTACCTCGGGGCCTTTCTCTGACTGGGGCTCAACACACATATATTCATTCAGCTCCAGCACACAGACCCCTCTCTTCCCAGATATTTGCAACGAGCACCTTCAAAAATTTTAGAGAAATGTTGTCACCAGCCCCATGTTTTTATTGCTAGAATTTCACACATAAAAGCAAAATTTTATACTGAAAAGGTCATAAGGAAACTTAATGTAGGTGCCCAAAGACCTAAGAATTTCGAGATAGTCAGGGAAACGCAGAATGCAAAAGAAGCTGATCTTACACTGCCTCCCACAGCAATTAGTTACTTTCTATTAAATAACATAATAATGACAACATTGCATTGGACAAAAAAAAAATCTGTTCATCTAATATTTAATTCTCTGTTTAATTTGCTCACTTTAAAAGAGTTTAAATTTGGCTCACATAAAACACTAAAACTCATTGTCTAGTATCTTTCTAATATTACTCTTTTCAAATGTAGATACTTCTTCTCACTCTCTTTTGTAGGGAAGACACTGTAAGTAAGGGTTAAGTGACTTGCCCGGAGTTCCCCAGCTGAGGTTACAACAGATGTCTTCTGACTTCTTTCTCCAGTGCTCTTATGAGAAACTATCTTTTTGAATTGTATTTTAAAATATGAATACAGTTTACTCTGAATAAAAACAGCAGGTTTTTTTTTTTTAAATTCTTGCCTTGTCTCAGTTTTGCCAACACCGATAAAACTAAGGTATATTAAAAATATTTGTACAGGACTCAAGTATGTACCTAAATTTAAGTTTAGGTGGAAAGTAGGATAAATTCTTATTTAGGTGAGGAAATTACACAGAGGTAGATAATAAATCCACCAAAGACATTGCCATGGTTGAAGTTGGTTCTCAAAAAGATGTAATCTCTAGTACCTGACTGGCTCAATCAAGAAAAAACAGCCACTTAGAGAATCCCAAGTGATGGGAAGCAGTCCTCTCCTGCTTCTAAATACTTGAAGCATGGCCTGACTATGTATATCAGTCTCAGAACTCTCTGGAGTTGTGAGCGAGTGGGAAAGTCAGTCCCAGGTGATAGAAATGGAGATGATAGTTCGGAAATTCAACAAGCCACTTCTTTTGCTGCGGTCTGTTATATTGTGAAACAGAAAAGTGTTTTTAAAGGTGTTTCTTAGACAGAGAGGCCAGCCTTACACACCTATGTGAATAGAGATTGAAAGAAAATGCTGGCTTCACACTTTAGATAAGGCACATATGAGAGAAAATCCACTGGGATACATAAAAACTATAATTAATGTGAAATTATGGGCGGGATTTACTTGAATATTATTAAGAACAAATTGTATGCTGTCAGATGCAGATATGACATAAATAATTTCCCCCATATAATATGAGCTTTCACTGAGAAGATGATTGTTTAGGACATCACAGTAACCTTAGCATGTCAACACTATTAATTTCTCTTTTATTTTCCTCTTTATCTCTAGTAGCCAACACTTGGCCCTGAAGTGTAGATGCTGCATGGTCACTCTAACCTTACCCAGCCCAGGCAGTCTATCTACAGTTGGTTTCTTTGGTTGGTTTTTATATTATTTCCAAACACAGCGAGTTTGGTTCCAAACTGTAACAACCATGGACAAAATAGGTGTTTCATAAGATAAAATATACCTTTTTTTTTTTCATTTTAAGAATGGTTTACAATATTTCACTGTATTTGTTTCAGGAAAAAAATAGTATGATGATTTTATAATGTTTAGAGGGTAAAGTATTAATTGCCAAGATAGCCACTTTTAGAATTTTCACCACTGATAAAGAAGAACGTTGTGTTGCAACTGAAAAAACTTTTATTATATCAAGCTTATGTCGTACAATTTTAAGCTCATGAAAGTTCATAGGGAGACTCCAATGCGAACCAGATGGAGTGACTGAGGAAGACAAAATTTGCTGATGTCAAACATAGTTTCCCATAATGTTTTCTCCTCCTGCACATTTTCATAATGACTGCAAACAATGTCCCTCATTTTGCTGTCTCTGTAAAATACTGAGACGAACTGAGTTTCCAGCATGCATTCATTTGCTCACCTGATGTCATTTTACTCGATGAAGTTTTTTAATAAGTTACCCAAAGTTAAATAACAATAGCACATGATCTTGTATGGGTTCAGGCTCATTCTTGGTCTCTACTCTCCTTCATGTCTCACGGAATTCAATCAATTGTCTGGTATTGATTTTGTATGGGAGCCAATCAGCCACCCTCTCTGAAATTACGCCAAAGGGTAGCTATAAACTGACTTTAAGATCAGTTAACTAGACAATACCCTAAACAGAGATAATTCAAATAAGAAAAAAAAAATGTCAGAGACTATGTAATGTGAAGTAAGTAAAGATTTAATAATAGCCGTCATTTACAAAGCCCATGTATATGGGCTCATTCTCAGACTTTATCTCAACAACAAATTGAAGTTGATGTTACATTCATCCAGACACATGATTCTATGGAAACACATGTCATCTAGCTGATGGGTGACAGGGGTGTTATTGGGACCATTATTATTGTCTACTCAAACTTAGTCTTCCTTCTATTTATCTTTCCAAAGACACCAGGAGTCCTATTCAATCACAGATGCTTTAAGGAAGAAAACCCCATCTGACAATGGCTATAGCACCCTGAACTTGCATGAACTGAAACTTAAGCCTTGTTGGTAGATGAAACAAAAAGTTAAAAAAAAATTAAATCTCACCTGTGATTTCTTGTTTCAGGTGAGACTTTTTCCTAATCCTCCCATAACGTGTCATCTTCAATTTATATGAAAATTATTACAATTGACAACATTAAGTCCAGCTTCTCACACATTGTTGCCATTATAATTTTATTCCCAAAGGCAAGAGAAATGTCAGGACACCTACATGGTAAGAGTTCTCCATGGGAACTCTTGATGTGCCTTAACTTATCACTTCTGCTGATCAATTGCCCAAGTAGTGCTATCCCCTGAATTTTCCTGCTCTAAGAAAGCCTGAAATTAATTAGGAGTCTCTGGCAAAACAGACTAGTCCAGCACGAGACACCATATTTTACATCTTACACAGTTACTGTCCATTCCCTTTGGCTTAATATTTAAAATGGGTTTCAATTCGATTCTGTGGAAGCCCCATCATATCAGACAGTTGGTAGTATCATGTGAGACTTGAGGAAAGGATTGGCCAGAACTGAACTTGACTTTAATACAAGACCATGTTCTATTATTGTTTAACTTTGGGTATTTCTCCCCTAGGAGGAGGACAGAGGAGAACTAACCAGCTCCAGGATTAAGGTAAGAGGGGAGTTTTCTTTCAAAAGAATGGGTTCCATCCGTTTGAAGGAAACCCCTCCCCCACCTATTTGTTAATCCCTTTTTTCTTTATACATTTATATTTTTTAACCCACCAGCATCAGGAAACCAGCTTGCTACCTATGCATAGTAGTTATTTCAACATCCACTTACAAATTTTATAGCAGAACAAAAGAAAAACCTTCACACAAGTCATAACAGTTGTTTGCTACTGCATTCATTTTTTCCATCCTCATTAAATATCAGTACCAGTCTTCCATTGAAATTTAAATTCTTTAGCTGTTCATTTCTCTCCATATAGACTATTCATAGTTATTATCAATCAAACCATACTGGGTAAGAAAATACAAAAATATGAAACTAAACTTCAAAATATTTCTCATAAAATACATTGTTATCAAGCAAAATTTTAATAAAAGATGGTGTTGTCATAAATTTAATGATATCTAATTATGAAATAAAATCAAACTAAGCTTTCAAGCTGAGGTAAGATAGACAGTGTGTGTTTATTTTAAATATACTATATAGAAATTATAGCAAACAAAGTTATAGGAACATATTTTTAGCATAATTTCTGGATACTGATTACTTTAATTATTTCTATGGTAAGTTCATATTCCTTATTATTGTCTTTGAAGTCATCAAATATTCCCCACCTTTGGTGTCTTCTTTGCATTGTTTTTCCATTCAAGAGTTTTCAAGGGAAGATACAAAGTTGTTTTCTGACCTTCACATGCATGCTATGGCACACATGCCCCACCCACTCACATCATGCCCTCACACACACACGATAAAAAAAATAAGAACAGAATTTCACTTTTGTCATTTAAATTGAATTAACAATAATTAATGGGCACACATTTATACTGTAAGTGCTGTGGTCTTGAAGATAAGCAGGCATTCGACCAGCGAGACAATGATTCCTTTTATAAACACTGGTCACAAAGCCCTGATGAGCAGAATTCGGGATCTCAGAACCTGTGGAAAGAGCTAAATGCATAATGCCAGCCCTCCTTTAGAGAAATAAGAAGCTGAGGCAGAAAAGCCTCCAGAAGCTTAAGGGTCAGCTAATCTTGCTTACACAGTTGTGAACAGAAGTCCTGTTTCAAGCACAGTGGAATAGGAGACTCACCACACAAGTTGGTCCTCTAACCTCCACATGCTGCACCACTACACAACTGTATTCACATATATGAACACACACACAAACACTACTCAGGGACAGAAGATATTTTTAAAATAAAAAGGGTAAGATGAGCAGATTATTACCGTTATGTAGAGCGGTGTAAACTCAGTATCTCTAAGAACTGTGGAACAGACTTAGAATTCTTTGACCAGGAATTCTTATATTTTTTTCCTTTTCTGAGCCTACTATATAGACCTGAAGACTGTGGAAAATTCAAACACTGTCTTTCTTTAGTATTTTTACTGCTCAAGTTACTTTTTCTATTTTTATCCAACCTAAGCAAAAGACAATAAGAAAATGAGACAAAATCTATTAACATAATCACTACTTTGTATGAATAAGCTCCAAATACTTCCCTACAGGTAAGGAGCCTGTGATCTCAAACCAGAGAGAAAAGTTGAAACTATTCTTACCCAAAAATGTTATGGAAATTCTAAATACTTGAAAATGAAACTGAGCTACACATATTTAGTGATCTACATATATGTATGCAATATGTAGTGAAATAAATTTTAGTGAAATCAAACGAAATGTGCAGCTGCTATTTAGTCTCTATTGATAGATATGTCATTTCATTTCTCAGGTTAACTGTATTAACTATTCAAAACAGTAAATTTAGTTTAAAAAGTCTTATCTAAAGGTATTTTACAGGCTAAATGTAGCCAGGTTGAAAGTGATTTGCAGAAGAGCCTTATCTAGGCTTTTCATTTTTTAAGTTTACATGGTAATATTATATTGTCCTTGACATTAAAACATCAATTTTATCTGATTTTTTTCAGTGTTCTTTCCATCTGGAGATACAAAGTACATGAACGAGCCCTTTAGCTAGAATCCCTATAAAGCACCTTTTTAGACTATTTTGTTGATAAATCATTTCACATTATTCTATAGTGTTAAAATTTCAGTGTCTTTCGTGGGTAATTCCGTGCAATACCAGTTACTGAGTATCACGTTATGTCCGGTTTCACATCTACTATGTAGCTGCTGCTCTCTGAGCAAATGGAACCTAAACACACACTATGTTACTCACAAACCTTTGATGGATCCATTGTCTGTCCTACATAGAAGCATCTGAGAGAAACTTTATAAGCAGGGCCCAGACAGAAAAGCAGTGAATATTGGTTTAATGATTAAGCAGTGATTATGGGCAAACATAAGATAGGAAATATGAGAGGAAGGGACAAAAAATTATTGAGAAAGGGTCTGTTGAGCTTGTAGTAAATTCTAAACAAAATACCTTTAGAGCTATGAGGAAACTACCATGGCTAGAGTCAGAGAGAATGTGCATGAAGGGTTAATTTATTGAGTAGATTAGACTGCAGCATTGATTAGATATTGCCAATGAGTAGCCTTCAGCTTTAGACCTGGCTTTTCTCACTTAATAGAATCAGTCTTACTGTAAGATAAAAAACATTGCACTTTAAAATCACACAGAGACCTTGATTTCAGAGAAGTTACAATAAAAGTCTTGAGGTGAGTCCAAATCCTGAAAGGTGTTTGTTGCTGTGCTATTTTTCTGCAGAGAACAGTTTATTGTGGCTTTGGGTACTGAGGGAGTGGCACAGGCAATAGTCCTGGAGCTCAGTGATAACAGCCAGTACTGCAGAAATTAAATGCAAATTCAGGGGCACTTTTCAAAATAACAGGTCTTAAAGACAGTTGACTAAGGCAATGAAAGAAAGTGAAAATTCAAATATTACATTGGGGTTTTGTGGCTGGGTCTTGACGTTTTATTATATGGTTTTATCCAGCAATTTCTTCTGAGTAAATTTTCTGATCTAATATAAAAGATCAGGTTTCCTTGTGATGATATTCCTAAGGATCCAGAACTTAGAGATTAGACCACCAAGAATATTGTATGTATTCAAATATGCATCTTATTCCAAGCTTAAGATTACCTGCGCCTGTTCTGCCCATAGTTAGGGAGCAGATGTTGAATTAACAAGACCACCCACCTCTGGGTTTTATGTGAACATGAGTGTAATAGTTAGCAATGTCAGAGATATCAACTCAGTCGTGCAGTGTGGATAAAAGTGAATCAGGGAAAATCCCTACCAAGCCTGGCAAAATTCTTGGAACATGGACAAGTTCCTGAGAGAGACATAGCAGGACAGGAACAGCTAACACCCAGGGAAGGACTTGGACAAGGAGCAGAAAGTCAAAAAGCACTTGAAGAAGAGCACTGGACTAGAAGGCAGATGACTCCGGTCCAGCTGGGCTTTGCTGCACAAGTCACCTAACTGTCATTAGGTCACAATTAAATCTGTGAAGTGAAAAAGAAAAGATAACTTGTAGCCCACATATTAACTTAAAAAAAATTCTAAAGATGCTAAGCCCTTAAAGTACTGCTTGAAAGTTTTTAGGAAACAGACAAGGATGTAAAAGAAAGTACGATCTGTGGTTCACGGGCTGAATCAGAATTCTAGAATTATACTAGGAAGAATAAGGAGCAGAGTCTAGATAGCAGAAGAATTCAAAGTCTAGAACAGAGCAGAGCCTGAAAAGCTCATCCTCACCCAGCAAGGCTTAGGCATGCGTTGCACCATGTCACAGAACATCACACTTGCAGTGACTGAGTGCAACCAGATTCTAGTTCTCTGAACTTTATTTTAGATCAATAATGACCTAAGCTTGAAAATTAAATTCCATTTCTAGAGAATACAAAGCACCTCATGAAACATCTTACAATGCATCTGGGTGTGTCTTCATACAACACTCCTTTTTGTAGCACTTGCAAACAGCAATGAGGTAGAGAGAATGGGTGCTGTAGACCTTAAGGCCTCAAAGAGAACCCACTAATAAAATGAAATTAACGGTATTTTATTGAGATAGCTTCCTTGGTATTTTCTTAATTTACTTAAGTGTGTCTGAAAGCATTTCTCAACATTTTTTTTTTAATTTTTCCCATCAAACTTATCAGGCAGCTATTTTAAAAATCTCTTTTATGGTATGTTTACTTAATGATCACAAATTAATGTAGAGCCTTGGAAATCACTTCCTGACAAATAACAGACTCAAAACTTCTCTATTGAAATTTTGTAGTCATCATGGTATCAATTTGTTTTTATATCTCCTTCTTCTGATAGGCATGCATAAGAGAAGTCACAAGTTAATTCCAAAGCAGGTGTTTCTAGAGTTTAGTTCAGATATTTGAGTCTTTATGCATTATCAACTTTCCAAAGTCTAAATACCACCAGTAATTATGGACCAGTTAATGTGTACAATTTCTTGCATCTTTATTGAAGAAAACATCTTACCCATGACTAAATGTACGTTACAAATTATAATCTATGATCTAGAATTAACAATATGTAATTAAACTCAATGAAATATTGGTGAAAATTAACCTTGAAATATTCAACATTAACATAATTAAGGGCCTATGGAGTTGGTTGAGTAGATAAGAGTGTTTGTTCAAGCACAAGGACCAGAAATTAAATCATGTATATATTGGGCATGGTCACCTCTCACCTCAACATTGTTGGGGGCCAGTGACAGGAGGATCACTAGGGCTGGTTGGAACCAGCCTAAATCCAGGATAATAAGTAACCCTGTCTTGGAGGAATAAGAAAAACAGTGATAGAAGAAAACATCCCCTGGTCCCCTCTATATACACAAATGCCTTGCGTATAGCCTCTGTAATCACAATGCTCCTTGAAGAATAACCTCTTTCAGACATACTTCTCCAATAAAATAGAAATAGACATGCAGATTCCAAAGACCAAACAATGAAAACTTTCTGAAAGCTAGTCCAGTATCTCTTCATTGTTCAGCTCTCTGGGACTTAGTTGAAGCATGAAATAGAATGGTCTCTCCAAGAACTTAATTACTCTTAGTCTCCTGCATACCACCTAAACTTCCAACCCCTAACTCAAGAGAAAAAAAAAAAATATATATATATATATATATACCAAAGTCAGTGGCAAACTCCAAACTAACCAATATTTCCCTGAGCCCTTTGACAATACCAAAATTCTGCTTCTTCTTTAGATTAGAGTTGATGCAAAGTAGTTAGAATGTTTGGCTTGAATAAAACAGTTCCTTGTGTCTGTCCTAGTTTAAGGCTGCTGTGATACAATACTCTGACAAAAAGCAACTTCTGGGAGGCAAGGTTTCTTTCATTTGACAACTCCAAGTTATAGCCCAACATAGTAAGTAAATCAAAAAGGCAGTGGCATGAGTTCCCAAGAGCGAAGGAACTCAAATGAGCTAGTAACAGGACACCTACAGTCTAGGGCAGAAAGAAGGAAACATATGCTTGTTCTTTATTCTTGTACAGGGCCACACCCAAACCCAGGAAGGGTGTCACCCATTTTCAGTCAATGTTCTCCCACAGCAATCACCATGTTAGCTCCAGTAAGGTTGTATTACTTCTCTGTGCTTTGTATTTTCTCTGGCAGAAATTGCTTAAAATCACTTTTGCTTAAAACATCATTGCTAGTTTTAAAGGAATTCTTACTTGTCATACAATTTCTTATTTTCACATAATTTTGATGGTGTTTGAAAAACCATTATGTTAGAATTTGCTGGAGTCTTAGATAAAAACCACAATTTCACTTAAGTAAATATTGCAGGATTTGTAATAGCAGATATTTAAATTCTATTAGAAATAGTCTAAGGAAAACTCTCCAGCAAAGACATCCGAGGATTAAGGTTGAGGAGAGATGTTTTATATGTGACTACAATAAAGGGTTGGGTCCTTTCACATCGATAATAAAGGAGTAGTGCCATCTTACAGTAGTCAAGACAAAACAAAAGCTGTCAGGTGCATAAATTTATGGCATCTTAGTCAATAATGAAATGCTTGTTCAGTTTAGTGAACTGGTACTGAATTCAACTCAGCCAGAGTAAAGAAATCATTGCAAATTATTCATCTACAAACAATATGTAGTTCCCATTTTCCATTGATAGACACTTACTAAATGTAAAAAGTCTGTAGCATTTTACATTCGGTTTTTCTGTATCATTAGTAAACTCTGTTTCTAGTTTGAATTTTAAAATTGTATCATGTAGATTTGGAGAAATCATTAAGTGGGTAAGAGTAGTTGCTAGACAAGCTTGAGTGTCTCAATTCAAATACAATGCCTGCATTTCAAAAACAGAGCTTGGGTGTGGCCATGTGCACTCATTTTTCTACCATTGTGGAGGCCAGAGAAATTGGAATTACTGGGGTTTGTTGGCTACCAGCTTACTAGTGCTAGAGTCAATGAATGACCATGTCTCAAAGAAATAAAGCAGAAAAATCCTGACAACCTTTTTATTCCTTCACAAATGTATGCACACAGGTTCAGGTACTGATGAGCATGTTCATGCTCACACAGATGCCCTATGTCACCACCACCCTCATCACAAAACTTCACCAGCCTTAAGCATTACAAATTTGTCCCATTTATTTAGGTAGACATAGTTCCAGAAATACACTTTAAATGCCTCACCAACAGGGAAATAAATTACATTGCAAAATATGGATTAGACATGAGCATGAGGCATGAGATATGAGGCAACTACAAGAGCATATATTTTTAATTAATTTAATTGATAGAATTTGCAAAGTCATTAGTGGAGGCACAGGAGGAAAGATGAAAGACACTCACCTAAGATGAATGTGGTATTTTCAATAGAAAAAGCTTGTTCGCATTAGACTCTGCAAAGTGAGTAAGTGCAAATATTTCCTTCTTAGATCCCACTCAGCACTTAGGTCTACGTAACTTTTCAAATAAAAACAAAAGGATTTGTTAGGATTTAATGGCATCTTTGACAATTAGGGCAGTGAGGTGAATTTCCAAAATCTGAAATTGGTGAGTAGTTTCAGGGATAAAAACCCTCAGTGGTTTCCATAAGTCCTGGGATTTATGTAGCTGAACCTCTCATTGCAAAGCCGTCACTTTCCCTAATCATTGCTTCAGGGGAAGGTAATGGGAGTTTTCTTAAGCTTTCCAGGAGGCGTAAAATGTAAGGCAAGTAAATGAGTTACTTAGGATTTATTTCAGCCTACAAAACCCATTGTCTACACACCTGGGTTCTCAGATGAAGTTCTTCCATCTAGCAAGAACGTAGCCAACTCTGTTTTTCTTTCACCACCACCACCACCACTACCCTCTTTCCCATTGTCTTTTAAGAAATCAGTTGTTTTCAAGTTGACTTTAAGTTGCATTTAATACAAGAGAGATAAGCAATGCAAGAATCAACCCCCAGTGTCTACTCTCCTCTTTCTGTTCCATATAATAACCATCATATCTTTCTTGATGTGTAAGTAGGCAGGAATATCCCAGACAATCAGCAAGTGTTTCTGATATTGGAGACAATGTTTTACAGACAATGACTAGAATATATGAATGGGTTTCCAAGGCAGTAATAAAGTACTTGCCAGTAGAGATCTGCTTTCTGAGATCCTGACTGACCTAATGTTTTTTTTTAACTTCTGTAACCATGGTTACCCCCTTTTCTTAGGGGCTTCTTTAACCTCTGAGCTGAATAAAAAGTATTTTTTAACAGTTCTAGTAAAATAATTGAAGAAATGTTACTTATTGTATGTCATCTGATCATTTCTATTCTTACTACTGTGTGAAAGTAATTAATTTCTTAGAACAGGTTCAAAATGATACATATACATATAGTTTACTCTGAAGTTTAAATAGCAATCTGAGGAGGCTTTGAGACAGCACAAATCTATTACAAAAAAAAAAAAAAAAAAAAAAAAAAAAAAAAAAAAACATTTTCTGTCATGTAGTTTTAAATTACCATGGAAAAAGTTGGCATAATGAATACAATCTCTAAATAGTAAGGGTCTTTCATGCCTTCTACACTGTATTACTGAACAAAAGTAAATTATATTCATGATGGTATTAAGCAGACTTTACCAAGGACCACAGAAGACCAAGAGAAGTATATGAATTAATTGTGATCTGGGCAGTTGTTTAATTATTGGTCAAATGTTTATATCTTATCAAGCAAACATAGATGAATATTTGTTTGTATGGATAGCAGTGTGAAACTAAATTGTTTTTACATGGCCTATTTGATTGTATTAGAAAGATATTATCTAAAAATAATTTTTGCAGAGAGCTTACTTCCAAACAATCTTCTCAACATACAGATTTATTTTTCTTATTCATTCCTTTCTTTTGCTTTTTTGTTTGTTTCTTTATTTTCTATTGTGCTGTGAAACTGTATTTGGGTATTACTAATAACCCTGTTAAATAACCCTCTCATGAAATAGTTTTGCTTTTAATCAAAGGAATGTATGAACCAATATATGAAATAATTGAGATACTACTGCATTTTAAAACCTCAAACTAATATGAATGTTCAAAGATCAAAGTACATAATAAGAATTTCTAAATAGAAGACTAACCATTTTAATTCACTGAAGTCAAATTTGCGTATTTCTTTAGGGTTTAGTTTTGAGGACCAAAACAAATTTGAGTGACTTTTTTCTTCACAGTAGATTTTTTTTTTAATTAGAGATTCCTTATCTTTATTAAATGCATATATGCATTTTAATTTGGTCCTATTTGTAATACAATTGTTTATAGAATGTTGTTTAATTTAGGAAACATGTTAATAATTTTACTCCACTAATGTAGCACTTTCTTCTGAGTGTACAAACAGATAACAACTTAATTAGCATATAGGAAGTGATAGAGTAACTCTTGAACACAAATGTAGTTGCCTCAGAGAAAGGATATGCTTTCCAATGGTTCATCCTACCCAGAAGTAGAAAAGCAGATCATTTACCTGAGATGCCAGGAATATATTTTAAGAGAATAAACACATGAACAAACACTTTAATCTCAAATAGCCAAAACCTGTTGTTAGATAGCTAAATGACATTTTACTGGTAAATCATGTTAACCATGTGTATGCTTGTTTTGTTTGACTAGTAATTCATTTGTCTTGAAGAAATTACCAAACTTAGTGCTTTGCAAACAGCACAGGCAGAACATTTGTGTCCACGTCTCCACAGTAGATTAAGCCTATCCTAGGACTTAACGAAATTTTCATTAAGTGCTGGAAAGTTCTCTTAAAAGAGTTCATTGGTCATTTCCAAATCTTACTGTGAAAAGAGGAGAGATCAAATACATGGAAGGCAAAAATGTATGACTCTTTTTAACAGCACTTGGAGAATAATTAGAACACAATACACTGTCAATATTCCTCCACAGAGAAACTAAAAGCAGAGAAAATCTTGTCTCAAATGGTTTGGGTAAAGATTCAACATGATGTCCTGGAGTTCAATTGCTCGATTTAAACAGTCAAAATAGAATTGTGATTCTAATTTCTAAATTAAATCTAGTGACTAAGAACAAAGAAAAAAAAGTTGATGCAAGAACATCCCAAAGAGCCATTAGTGTCTCCTCCCTAGATACTTCAAAGTCAGAGAGCCTGGGAATCTGCAGTTTTGAAAGAATTCAAAGCACTGAATCAATAACCCTACAAGTAATACAGAAAAGGAATAATAATCAAGCCATACTCTTTGTGATCAGGAATTGAGAATCTGGATTAGTAGCTGTTTTGTTGTTGTTGTTTTGTTGGTGGTGGTTTGGTTTTTTTTTTTTTTTTATATATATATATAAAAATTTGTTTTCCTTCAGGAAATGAAATTTTATTTCAGTCGCTTTTGGGTCATTGACATTCTTAGAAGCAAAGGAATTAAAATGTAGTTATTTTAGTATTACTAAAAAAATACAGGCTTACTACAGTTTTCCAAAAATAAAAAAAAAAAAAAAAATCAGTGTAATCAATTATCATACACTAAGCAAACCGAATGACTGTCCAGCAGCATGCACTGCAACTGGAGTCCATCTGAATGAGTTGCAGTTGCCTTTTATTTGGACTTCTGTGTAAGGAGCTGCTAGATAGCAAAATGAGAGGTTTATTTAGCGTCTGTGGGAAGCTTACAAAAAAGCTAAGTCCTCATTCCTTCTAACATTTTAACAGCTCTACAGTTTCTTACAAAATATGTTTTATCGTTTCAAGAAATGCTGTTAACCTCGCAGTTTTAAAACTGAATGAACAAGGCCTCTTGGACAAATTGAAAAACAAATGGTGGTACGACAAAGGAGAATGTGGCAGCGGGGGAGGTGACTCCAAGGTTAGCCTCAATGTCACCAAGAGCGGGTAAACAGTATGTTAAGTAATAGGTGCATCTGCTGGGAGACGTATGGTAAACTCGTCCATAGATGGACTGTCAGTCAAACCCCTTTACAAACTCAAGTATGCAATTACTGTCAAAGCAAAAATATTTGCAACTATTACTAGTTTGGTGACATGCTCACAAACTCAATGGCAAAAAATGTGGGAAACTCTGGCTTTACAGCAGTAGGCCCTGTGAAAGTGGTTTTGGAAAGAAAATCTCTGAGAAAGTAAAGACAGGAAAAAAGGTTGAAGTTGATTTGTTTTCTGCATTACTGTCTGGCCAGACTTCGGCCAAATGTCTCCAATTAACAACAATAACATGATCCACCTTGATTCGTCTAGAGTTCCAACCAGAAAACTTTCACAGACAAAGAATTACAGTGCCCCAGTTCAAAAATAGTTATATGGTTTATGTAATGTTTTTTATGAATGAATGCATCAGAAAATAAGAAGAGAAAGTAATCCTACCTCATCTTTGTCTTCACTTCGCACATACTATACAAAATTCCTGCTTCTTCATCATTTTTAACTTCTTATTAACTTCTTCAAAAACAATAAGGTGTATAATTAAGAGATATTCTAACTTGTGACCTCGAAGAATATCTCCTCTACCTTTCTCTCATCTCTCCCTCTCTCTTTCTCTCTGTTTCTCTCTTTCTTCCTCCCTCTCTCTCTCACTTGCTCTCTCTCTCCCTGCCTCTCTCTCTCTCTCTCTCTCTCTCTTTCTCTCTCTCTCTCTCTTTCTCCCTCCCTCTCACTTGCTCTCTCTCTCTCTCTCTCTCTCTCTATATATATATATATATATATATATATATATATATATATATACCTATATATAGAGAGATATAGATAGATATATACATAGATATATATAAAGAGAGATAAAACAATATCATCTATATCTGTACCTGTGTTTACAGATGAAGAAAACAACAAAATAGAAAAATTCTGAGAAACTACCTTCAACTCATTAAAAACTTAATCAAAGCTTTAAATTATACCTTTAAAATCATATGGCTGGGCTATAATTTTTCTCACTAGACCACCAAAGCTTCAGTGGGATTTGTAATTTCAATGAGTAGCTGTCAAGATATCTGTAGCTCCCCCAACCCTGATCTCAGTCTTAAAAAAAAAAAAACTCCCAAACTGAGTTCATTAATATTTTCCTATAATAATCAGCCGTACTGTAGAAGGGGAAAGAGTAAATATTTTGCCATCATTTCATGCACCATCCGTCTTAATCCTCTCACTGTTCTCTGGTCCTAATGAATTGATAAAGAAAGCACAACGTCCAAGCAGCTTGCTCGAGGACTCTGAACACTTCGTAACTACCGGTGGCATTTATGTGGCAGAGAAGTGGAACAGAGTAAGAGATCGAGGAGGTGAGAACCAAACCAGGGAGATCAGATTCGGAGAAAAGAAGAGAACAGTAAGAAGTCATGTTTGTTTTCTTTGTAACAGCCTGCTCTTAGAAGAACCAATCGAAACTTCAAAGTTAATCTAGCATCCAGAAAGCTAACATAGTCTCTCAGCAACTCAGATTCCTTACAACTGCACAGACCTCTTAAAGGACCCTCCACTTCAGTGCAATTACATTGAAGTTTTAAGCCTCAAATAAGTTTGGGGAGAGCAAACCACATTTTTATTATAGGATTAGCTTAAAGCGTAATGAATAAATTAATTTTATTTTGAACTCAAACTTCCCTAGAATTTTCAAATGGTTTCCATAAACGTATACATATATTTATATATCGAGAAGAAAGTATTCCTGTGTGAAAATTAGAAATGTCAGAAAGTGTGCTACACTAGCACCAGAAAAATTAAAATGTATATATTGGGGCTGGAGAGATGTGTCAGCAGTTAAAAGTACTGGCTGCTCTTCCGGAGGACTAGGGTTCAATTCCCAGCACCCACATGGAAGCTCACAAGTGTCTATAAGTGCCAGTTCCAGAGTATTTGGCAGACAAAACATCAGTGCACATAAAAATAAATAAATAAATAAATAAATAAATAAATAAATAGTTTTAAAAGTACATGTTATGTAGTCAGAAAATTACTGTTGGAATATTTTATAATCACAAGCCTTCAGACAGCATAAAGATGCTTTATGAGTTAATTTTTCTACAAATATAATTATCAATCTTATTTTAGGGTAAGAAAAAGTTTGTCTAGAGAAAAACATGCAAAACAGAAATATGTGTATGCTAGGAAAATCTACACAACAAAAATCACTATGACTTTATTAAATGAGGGGTTCAACAAGTGAGTCAGTGAGTTCGAGAGACTGTTTGGAGAGAGACCTGAGTAAGCCTATGTGGTCTGGTCATAAACATGGCTCTAACTTTAGAAGTCCTAAAAGCAAACCTTTTATTCCCTTGCTGTATATTATCATAGTTTTCATAAAGATGAACTAGAAAATTATGTTCTAAACCACTATTTTAGGTATTACCAGAGAACTTTCTAAAGTGTTGTAAAATTTAACATAAAATAGTCACTTAAAATGAAATTATAGTATGTTCTGTTTTCCCATGGGAGTTTAGTTTACATATTCATTCGAGGCTTATCACCAAAAGAATAAGGATATTGCAATCTAAATGTTAATTATACCCTACTACGAATTCATGAGAATAGGTAATATTTAAAGATCCTAACCTAACTTAGGTCAGAGCAAATTACTTGGGAGTGCTTCTACATTTAAAATTCACTCTGTATCTTCTTCAAGTAACTACTGTTCTTTTGAAACTTACCTCTTTTCTACCATTTTACTTGATCTTCTTCAAAGAAATAAGAAATAAAAATGCTAAATGGAAGAAATCAGTTAGCTCCAAACATCGGTTAAGGGTATAAATTTCAGAGATAAAATAGATAGATGATAGATAGATAGATAGATAGATAGATAGATAGATAGATAGATAGATAGATAGATAGATAGACAGACAGACAGAATCAAATCCACAAAGTTCTCCACACAAACCATCCAAAATTTTACTGATTTGTTTTTCAGATACAAATCTTAATAGATGGCTAGGTTTGTTATCTGGGAAGAAGTCATAACCAAAGCCTGTCTCACACACAGGAAGGTTTCTGTGAGGAAAGAATTGATCCAGCTTGCTTTTGCAGAATTGTAACTGGATGGGGCATGGGTAATTGAAATCCCCAGCTTCCAGTCAGCTGGAAACGTTAGAGTTCTGGTTTAATTAAACAGTGTGGTAGCACCTACAGAGAAAAAGAGGCATACTCCCTGTCTTTTCTCCCAAGGAACTTACAGTTTAAGACAATCAACAACAGAACTACTGAGAGCTCCTGGGGCTGTTTGGCTGTCACAGACTATAGCTACCCAGAAATCAGTACCTGACACCCATTCCTGACACTGAAGTTCTGACTACAGTAACCTCCAGCCATAAAAGTTGAACAAGAATTGTAAGAGAAAGGATTTTTTATCTTCCAGGGGAAACAGCAGATGAGAAATCATATGCAAACAAAATCTAGTTTTAAAATCCTTCTTGTACTAATATTTTTGTAAGACTATTTTTAATCATTATGAAAATGTATACCCATCCTTATGAGTGAGTAAAATAACAAGTGCCTTTATTGACAGGGGACCAGTAAAAATATGGCTTACAATATGTCAAACTTTTTGTACAAGCCAATATCTGCATGCGGTTTTAAGCCTTGACTTTAAGATTTTTGACAATGTTCTATAACTATCATTATAGAATTAATAACAGCAATATAGTGAGTATCTTTTCTATTTTTGTGCCTTAGTGTCGTACATACAGATATACACATGAATGTGAATGTTCATAAAAATCATGTAGTGGATATAATCCTTAAATTATAGATTCCTGGGAATTATATTCCACCAAATAATTCCTTCATTTTGATTTGGCGTTTACTTGAAAGCAGTTGATGCCTGATTTTAAATTTTATACTTATAAGACACTTATTCCCTGATGCTAAAACCATGGAAATGATTGCAAGACTAAGAGACAGTGATAGAAAAAAATTTATTCACAAGCAGAGAGGCTGTGATAGAGAAGAAAGCACTTAGTCACCCATCTCTTAAAAAGGGCTCTCCTGCCAGGCAGTGGTGCACGCCTTTAATCCCAGCACTTGGGAGGCAGAGGCAGGTGGATTTCTGAGTTCGAGGCCAGCCTGGTCTACAGAGTGAGTTCCAGGACAGCCAGGGCTATACAGAGAAAAAACCCTGTCTCGAAAAAAAAAAAGGGGGGGGGGCTCTCCTGGGATCACATGCCTTCTTTCATATGTACACTTCCTCTGGGTGAATATTAGTTATAGTTAGTAATAAATATATGATATCTGGACTGCCTGTGTAACTGCCCCCTCTAAAACCAAGCTACTTGGGTGAATAGCAGAAGAGACAGCGGAGCAGGGAGAGAGAGAGAGAAGGGACAGAGAGAAAGCTTACATGCAGAGAGAAGAGGACAAGTGACAATGGTCCTCATCTAACCCACACATGCTGCCATTAACTCTTCTAGAAGGAAGTTAAAAGAGACTACTTTCATACCCCATATTGTGGGGGTTTTTTTTATATATATCTAAACCCTCTTTTTCTCAGTCCAATCCATTCAAACGTACATCGTATTGTAATATAATTTGTCTATCATGTGTTGGGTACGTTTTAGGCTTTGGATCATTAACCTGAGGTCCTAAACATTTTTTTTAATATTAGTTATGGTAGCACTGAGGCAACAGAGTTGCCACACATTAAAGACTCCCCAGAAATACAAATCTCAACACACATAAATGCTATATAGTACCAGTTCCAAGGGAAAAAACTGATCTTTTATATAATCCTCTAACTAATTTAATTGAGTCAGTTGGTATTCTGGTAAGTACTATTTTAGAAAGAGAATGAGTTTCAGGTCCTTATTATCACAGAGTTCAGGGGACTGAGCTGAGCTATGGGGAATCCTAAGTGTGTATACAAGTAGACTGGTATAAACAATGAGGACTAGATCGACTGAGTTCATTTCAGTACTGCTAATAAGCCTACTCTAAAGTACAACTTTTAATAGAGGTTTAAATTATTGCAGATTTTTAACCACTAAACAGCTAAATCTTGAGAATCATGGCAAATACTGATTATTTTTTAAATGGAATAATAAACCTACACCATAGTAAAATTTTATGACACTGTTCAAAAGCAAGCTCATTTTTTATCATATTTTACTCCATATGAACAAAATGAACTAACATTAGGAGGGAATTGATTTTATTATAAATCTGTACAAACAATTTTAAATAAAAATTTTGAGTCTTTGATGTATTTTTAAGTAAAAAGCTATGAAGCCAGACTATCACAATGCCAAGGTTAGAAAATGCCCGGCTATTTAGTTGTTGAGGTAAGCCCTTTTTTTATGTTGGAATCTTTATTTATTGTCATTAATTTATTTGTAATAATTTAAAATTTTAGGCAGGTGATTGCTTACGTTGATGTCATTTAGATTCAATGCTGCAGTTCAGAAAGAAAATACAAGCATAAACTTATACTTCAAAATATCAATTGGCATATTTATCTTGTAAAGACCTTTACTACTTAAACTGGCCCTTGGTCAGCAATACTGGAGATACTCTTCCCCTTGTATAAAACTTACTATGGAGTCAATTCACTGATGGATACCATCCACATACTCATAGGAAGTAAGTAAAAGCTCACTAGCTAAGTCATAGTGTGTAGGGTGTAGCTTAACACCATTTCTATTCTTCTTGAAGAAGAAAAGCAAGCCGTTCTTGGATTCTGATTGCTTGCCACGTATATATGGGGAAAAATTACAATTCTTCATGAAATCCAACCAAGCCAATAGTTTTGGATTCACAGTAATTGCATACATTCTTATTTAAAAATCCTCCCTAGCAGTATGTGCCTGTTACATAAAGCGATGGAGCAGGCCCCAGTTTTATGTCTGATTCTAAACCTGGGCCTACAGTTCAAGACATAGAGCCTACTGTGGCCTTTGCTCCGTCACTTTGCCATGCGATTCTAATGTAGTTTTACTTGAATAACATAAAATAACATATATAATGTTATTTATGTTATTTTCCACGTGAAGAACTCCTGTAAACCTTGCCGTTTTGAAACTCAGTGAGGCAGGCGTCTTAGACAAGCTGAAAAACAAATGGTGGTACGATAAAGGGGAATGCGGACCCAAGGACTCGGGAAGCAAGGTCAGTCGGTGCAGTTCGGGGCTCTTCTTGTATGTAAAACGAACAGTAACGGGGAGCAATTTCCAAAGTTTATGAAACTTTTAGATACTGAACTTTTCTGTCTACTTAGCCATTACCTAATTTAGAACTTAATGCCATAAATTTCAACCACAGAGCCTATCCATAGTCAATAAAACTGCTTCCCAGTAAGAAAGATTTAAAATAAACTAAAATTAACTCAAATATATATAAAATAATAGCACTATCAATATTGGCTTCAAACTTATTTATCACTAATCTTTGTCAGGTTTCTTTTTGGATTAAGAGACCATAAAATATGTATTTTAAAAATTGGTTCTCAAAACAGGAAATGGGAAATTGATCAGCAGTTATGGGTGGAGGTCAGTATATTAAATAACACTCGTGGTCATATGACTACACTGCCAAACATTCTGCTTTAGTTCAAATTTCTGTTTTGACAGATCAATAAAATGAACTTCCACATCTATTCACTCAAAATAAGTTATTTCAAAAATCAGTATTAACAGTGCATTTTCACAAGTTCTAAGATCCTTTGTCCATGAATTTATCTTTAGAAATTTGCCTATTTTTATTTTGTATGCATGTTTATTTGCATGCATATATGTTTCTGCATTCTCAGATCCCAGAAGCAAGTATTGGATGCCCTGGAACTGGATTCACAAACAGGTGTTAGTTGTATTTGTATTCTGGAAAACCAACCCAGATCCTCTAGAAAGTGCTCTTAACTACTAACCATCTCCTCAGTCCCTGCTTCGGAATTACAGAGCAAGGCAGAAACATATAGAGTCTGTGAAGTACAAAGTTACACGTTTATTATCATTGGAAAAAATGAGTTTTATCACTGATTCAGTATACATATAGAATATATTTAAGAGAGGCCAGATGATGCACACGTTTAATCCCAGCACTCACGAGGGATATATATATATATATATATATATATATATATATATATATATATCACCTAAGCCATAATTGAAGATTTTTGAAATTTTTTTGAATACTATATTGTAGAAAGAAAGCAAATTAATAGTTATTGTAAGACATTGAAACAAGTGACTGACTAACATTTGGGGAGTTTCTATTAATTCTAAGAAACAAACTCAGATTAAAAGGTCATTTTTCAGAACTTACACATATTTAATCATTACTGTCTGCCTTTGAACAAATGCGAAGTAAGACAAGCCTGGCCAAATAACAAACTGTCACCTTGTGTCCTGTTGTAAAGTAAGATAAATGCGCATAATTAAAACCAAGTTACCTTAAAATAACATGGCCAAGCAGACAAATGCATATATAAAGAAAGATATAGGTATCACTTGAATTAAATAATTTTCTAATATAACTACTGAAGAATTTGAACCAGATTTTGCATGGAAGGTTTTCTAGGATATATGATGGCTACCGAACACTCTTTAGGTCATCATAAGATCTCTTTGCAATACATATATATATATATATATATATATATATATATATATATATGAACACATTAATAGTTTGTGGTAATTCTTTTTATTTATTGTCACAATTTAATAGCTTCTAGTCATCTCTTTGTCTATTTCTACATCTGAAAATAAGGGAACACTATAGTGAGGATCTGAACTATAATATACCTAAAATAAGGGAACACATTAATCATTTTAAGTGGCAATGAAGTTTTTAATCCATAAAAATAGGTATAAATATGTGAAATAAATCAGATATAAACATAATTTGTTTCTAAATGTGTATATATTTCACTAAAATTTATTTTTAAAAAGCTGAAAGTGGTGACATATGTCTGTAATGCTAAAACTTGAGAGGTCGAGGCACGAGAATCAGGAGTCAAAGAGCTCACTTCAGCTGCAGAGTATACCAACCTAGACTACATGAGACCCTGACTCAAAAAAAAAAAAAAAAAACCCATTAAATTAAATTAAAATTTAAAAGTAGTATAATACTTCATATATATATACATATATATATATAATTGTATCTTGTATATAAAATAGTATATTACATATACTATTGCTAAGTAGTATATAAAATTCAAAATTAATATTGTCAGTGTGTTTATGGATACACCGGAAGGATAAATAATGCATGCCCTGGTGCCATATTATTTACACATGCTTTATAAGTTAATGATCAATAGTGTGATAATGATAATCGAAAGACCCTTAGTTCTATAAAGTTAGAAAATGCAAAACAGTAACTATTCAAGAGAAATATTAAACACTAAAATGATCTTTTAAAGGATGTAAAGCCCAAAGATTTTTTTTCATATTCTGAGCATGACATGTTTAAAGTCTATAATAAGTCTTCTTATGTCTCCCTATGTAAATATATGAATGCTTACATATGGTTAAGTGTAGTGCTTTTCGTTGCATATTTAGTAATGATAAAATGTTTGGGTTTTATGGGATGTAATTATATGTAATTTATTGGTAATTATCATAATTTTCTTCTCCCAAGAGCAATAAGCTTTATATTTACGTCTATAAACCTGCATCAGTGACTTTTGCCTGTAAATAATTCTCAGCTAAGTTAAGGATTTATTTTAATTGGCTATTTAGACTTCATGTGTCCCTTTTCCTTTTGGATGTGACATTCCCATAGTTAACTGCTGTGTCTTTATCCTTTCTAGGACAAGACGAGTGCCTTGAGCCTGAGCAACGTGGCAGGCGTCTTCTACATTCTGGTTGGCGGCTTGGGCTTGGCAATGCTGGTGGCTTTGATAGAGTTCTGTTACAAGTCCAGGGCAGAGGCGAAGAGAATGAAGGTGGCAAAGAGTGCACAGACTTTTAACCCAACTTCCTCGCAGAATACCCACAATTTAGCAACCTATAGAGAAGGTTACAACGTATATGGAACCGAAAGTATTAAAATTTAGGGGTAGGACTTAGGGCCTACGCCAGTGAGCGGGGGATGCATCCTGTGAACGCGGTGTCGTGACCTGTCTGTCCTGTGGTGGTATTGCTTGCTTCTGATTAGAGCTTTCTATTTTTGACATTTTCAGTGCACAGTGGTTCTGGGTTTTTTTGTTTTTTTTTGTTTTTTGTTTTTGGTTTTTGGTTTTTTTTTTTTTGGCTGCAGATGTTCTGTTTGAAACTTTATGTTGCCAATAGATATCTGCATTGCAATGATCAGAAACATAAAAACATATTAGAATTGCTCCCCCAAAATAATGTAAGCAACATGATTTCCCTAAAATTGAGAGAATTGGAAATTAGGTCAAAGCTTTCCTAAACAGAGACAGAATAAATTTCTATGACAACTCATAAATGCTAAGAATATAAGAGCAAAACCTATTTTGAATGATCAAAAACCTAGAGGCTTTCCCGTTTTTGATAAAGTAGCAATGTTTTCTAAAGAACTAATACATATAAAGAATCCAATCTATAATAAGGATTACATGAATTTTAGCTCCCATCTCACCTGCATTCCATTTGCCATTCATCTTTCTATATCTGAAAGTATCATTCCTTGTTGCTTTTTCATCTAACAATAATCCTAATGCCAGAGAAATAGGCAGACGTTACTGCCACAATTGTGGCTATGATACACATTTATTAGATGAGTTTCAACTTATAAAAAGTCTCTCTCACACACATTTTCATATATATATATATGAAAGATGTAAAGAACAACAAAAGATTGCATTGAGTTATTGTACATTTTTTTTCATTTTGTTTCCCCTTTTAAAAAAATGTCATCTACACTTATACTCTCTGATCCTGTCACAATAAAAATGATGTGCATTCAGGAGAGTACAGGAGGAACTTTCCTGTTTCAGAATCTAAATATCTACATCTTTTCTTTAATGATCAAAAGTGGTTTTAAAATAAAACCTTAATGGATTTAGTTTTGGTATTGCTCTTCAAAAATCAGAACTCAAACAAAACCATTTCTTATTTGTTCTGATTACATAATAAATTAGTCTTTAAACCTTAAAGAGACAGTGAGTACTTGAGGCAGCTAAAAGTCAAGACGACAAATATAATTTAGTAATATGTACATCTGAGGTTATATGAGGAAAATGTAATTGATTTGATATTTATTGACATAGAAACTTCTGAACACATGTTGTTTTGAAAGGAAAGAATGAAGCCATTCCTGATCAAGTAGTCTTAACTGCTTCTCTCCATCTTCTAGAAAGCTATGGCTGAACACATTTGCACAAAGAACTACACTGTTTTTTTTCTCCATTTTGTGAAAAATTATAAAAAACTAAGCCCTCAGTTCCCTCAGATGAAAACACAGTAAGCCACATCTTCTGATAAGGTCAGGAACTTTGAGAGAAATCATTTGAAAGTTAATGGAAATAGTCACACTGATTTTCTGTAAGAGTTGTTGGACATTAAAAAAATGTTTTTATCCTAATTTTTGCTGAGTTGAAGAGAGATTTTCAAAATGTAGGGATAATATCTGACCTGCATCATTTGGAATGAATTTTGCTATCAATTTTATACTATATCTTATTTTTGTGTTACTAAAACTGAATTTCTTATTCATTCCAATCATTGGAGAGAGAGACAGAGAGACAGATATACATACACTCACAGATACAAAGAGACACATACACACACAACTAATAGTAAATGAAAGTAACTTTTACAAATCAGATTTTGATTTCAAGGGACTAATGGAAGCTAATCAAGTAAGAGTGCTGTTTTCCCCCTAAAGTTCCCATTATATGCCAAATTATTCTAAACATAAAAGCTATTGATGTTTCTATAAAGTCCTATCCTAAGTCCTTGTTATGAAAACAGGTATTCATCTTTATTACAGTCATTTGGACTACTGTTAGATATGCCTTTTATTTTAATTACAGTTAATAACTACACACAATTTGAGTTGAGCTTTTGTTGTCATCAAGGTGAATGACTTTAAACACTTTCACTAAAATAGCTTTTAATACAATAATTAATTTCATTAACATGCAACCAGGCTAACATTGAATTTCCAGAGCATATCAAACACTGAAATAGAATTTCCTAAAGAATTAGATAAATGTTAGTTCACAGTAAACAAATATATGCAAGGAAGCGGAGGTCCTAGTCACTACACAGCTTATGGGACATCTTCTTTACCTTATTGTCCTTTTAACACTGGTATGTATTTGCTAAGAAAGTTCTGGAGGAAGTAAACGCACAGTAGTCAGATATATATGAGCACAGAGTCTCCTTCTCTTCTAAATAGTGTTACCTTCTCCTACCTGAGAAGTTAGGAAATAAGGATTTAGTGAGTGTTAAGAGGCCAGCCACCATTCTTTCAGCAGGAAATCCCCTGTGGCCATTCCATTCTATGCATTGTCAAACATGCCTACCTGTGATGCACCTTTTTGAAGCATAAACCTTAAACATGCGCCTTGATTCCTAACACGCATAGAGTGAACTATATGTGCTGTTCTGAGTCGTGTCTTCAATTTGTACAGATGAATGAAAGTGTGTGAAGAAAACAGGCAGTGTGTGTGTGTGTGTGTGTGTGTGTGTGTGTGTGTGTGTGTGTGTGGTTTAGCATTTTGTCATGATTTAAGAAACCATTCTTTACATCATAAAGAAAACATCTAACAAGAAAATACTATGATTTATAGAATGTCAAACACAAGAAAAGTTTTAAGCTTCTCTGAAAGTATCAGGGCGTAAAGATCAGCAAGAGGAAAGAATCTTTCTATCCAGATTTGCTCAAAAAACAAAACAAACAAAACAAAAACCAGATTTTATGATCGTATAAATATCTTTTAAATATGTCGAACTTAAAACTTTAGGTGACTAATTCTTCTCCATCTGTATCTGAGATTTTCTTTCCCTCATAAGCAATTTGGCTATGACCAAAAAGCACAGGGGAAAAAATGCAGATGTCTAATTATCAATATTTTGGTGTTTGATGTGCCACATTTTGTTGAAGCAACAGAAATATCATAACACCTGGCATCCTCTCTGTTTCCTTTTCATGCAACCCAGCTGACTTTTTCCGAAGCCATAAGAAACAAAGCCAGGTTATCCATCACTGGGAGTGTGGGAGAAAACGGCCGTGTGCTGACCCCCGACTGCCCCAAGGCCGTACACACAGGAACTGCAATTAGACAAAGTTCGGGATTGGCTGTCATTGCATCGGACCTACCATAAAAACCAAAAAAATAATTGAGTGCCTTAATCAAACTGTGTTGGTGACTGATGGAAACGCAGCCCCGAGGGACAGGCCAAGCCTGGGTCTTGGCTAAACCCATCCTTTGGCTGAGAGCAGGAAGGACATACTGAGCGCCGGACAGAACCAGTGCATGAGTTCAGCACGGAAATGCAGACTCGGAATTTTTTTATCAGGAGAACTCACAATTTAGTTTTTTGGGGGGAGTGGGTGGGGTATATCTGGGATAGGTGTATTAACAGCAACAAATTTCACTTGAGCGCACTTAAAACTAATCAGACTGGCCAGTTAGCGCATTAAACTGTGAAGTTCTTTCTCAAAAAGGTCTATGTCACCACAGCAAGGGATTCAACAGTTATTAGAGGTCAAGGAACCTGCTACCTGTGTCTCCAGAACACCCATATAGTCGGTGGAATAATCTGCAGCTGAGACAAGCAGTCACTGAGATCTGATAAGAAAATAATAAATATGTAAATCCTGTGAAAAAAACCAACAAAATTTAAAGAAAGTATTTACAGTTACTTTGGAAATAAAACAATACTGAAACATGCTTGCTTTTTAACTGAAGTAAATCCAGTAGAGGACAACACAATTGTTTTTTTCTAACCATCTTAGGGAACAATACATTGCAATAATTGACAATAATGCCATCACTGTAATAAACTTTAGAGACTTTTTTTAATGTAAAAGTTGTTGGTCACCTTGTTTCCTGTAACCTTCACTCTGTCACACAAGTTGGCTCATAGGTTGTGTTTGTCTATCAGAAACAAAAAGAAAAAAAAAAAAAAACAAGTGAAGAACATGTTGGCATGAAGTCATCCATCTGCAATGTAGAATTTAAAAGACTACGGGTCACTCATGTTGTCAATATAATTTATAATCCTGTTCTGTGTACAAAATTGTGGGTTTTGTACCCAGCCAAAAGAATAAAACAACAGTTTTTCTTACAGTATCTATCCATAGAACTTAAATTTTTCCCTATGATTATTTGAGAAACCCGAGACTCCATAAGGGATTATAGAAGTCAAGGGATAGGCTGCACAAGAAAATGTAGCTTGTCATTATTATTTCTGCATACGTTTTCTAGATCTGGGGCTTATTTGTTGACAGACTAAGTTGTCAAAGGTACAATCCTTGAGTCTGGGAATGAACCACTGTTCTAAAACCAACACAACCTGCGTGGAAAATTTTACTTGGCTCTATTTTGCTGCATAAAATTGAGTGTCTCTTGGGAATTCCTCCTCATTCCCATCCTAAATTCTTTGAAGATACTGATAACAGTTTGGGGTAGACTACAGTTGAAAACCTCAATCCTTATTTCTACCCAGTAATTGTGAATAAAATTATACCATATTCATTTTTTAAGAAAACAAAGCCCTTATGGTTCAAAGGGTCTGCTTCATTTGAATTGATGAATGAGTTCCATGATACAGATTTTAAAAAAAAAAAAAATAATTACAGATTGAAGGATTTTTGCCGAAAGCACAAGTTAGGATGACTCCCAAACTGTGGCCTTGAAGGATGAGCTGAGTTTTCACAGGAGGTGGTGCTGGTAAGATCCTATGGGTGAGCAGCACAGGACACCGCTACTTTTGTCAGTGCCCCATGTACAAGGCTTGTGCAACAAGGTGGCCTGGTGAGGGCACAGGGTGTGATGTCATGGAAGCTCTGTCAGAAATATGGAGGATTGGTTTTCTTCCCTCAATGCTCACAATCCCCCTTCAATATCTGTGTGTCACTACAATGTAATCCTTATAACACATGTATGCACTGTCCCTCGGGAAAGGTTACTTCTCTGTTGTTGAGCAATGATTCATTTCACAACCTGAGCCCCTCCCTGGTGTCTTCCTCTTCTTCTCTCACTCCTACCCAAGCTCTCAGCCAGCAAATGGACGTCCACAGCACACGGATCATGGTATCTACCCTCTCTGCGCTCTGTAGATCTTCTGTCTTTACCTAACTGTCACACATCCTTCCGCCCTGAAATTGAATTTTATGTGTCCTGAGAAGATCTTCATGATCACCCACCAACCCTGCCCATGATACTGAGTTACGTGCCATTCTTAATGTTTCTTACCCATCACGGCACTCATCGTACATACTGCATTGCAATTGCCTGTGTACTTGTCTGTAAACTACTAGACTGTCAGCTCCTTGAGGGCAGGGACTGTGTCTATCTTGTTCACAGTTGTGTCCCCAGCACTCAGCACAGTGCCTGGCATACTGTAGGTGCTTAATAAATATTTGTTGAATGAAAGAGTGAATTGGGTTGATTTAATTAAGTTGAGGGGGGAAAAAAAACATATGTTTCCCTTAACAATCCTCGGGTAGAAGTTAAGTATAAAGTGGATTGAAATGAAATTGAAAGTTGACTAGAAAGAATTGAAAGAAAAAAAGAAAGAAAGAAAGAAAGAAAGAAAGAAAGAAAGACACATAAGAGATTTAATAAATTTTATTTTTTAAATAGTAAAGTAAATTTTATTTGGCATATTATAAAGGACGGTGGGCCTGGAAGTATAAAGAGTACTGCCTGAAGTGATTTAATACATTCCCTAGATGGGCAGGTTCCCTGTTCAATTATAATTTTGTGGCACAATTTACTTAACTAGAATATTGTTAGGAAAATTAGGTGCTTCAGAACAAGGATGAAGCTTGGCATTTAGATATGCTTTTAAAATAGCTGTCATTCAAGTTTGGAGTGGTTTTGTGTTATGTGAAGAGTTGCATTTGTTTACAGCACAAAGTAATTTTGGAAAAAAATAATAATAATTTTGACACCTCTCTGGAGACTTAGCAGCAGAATTGTTATTAAACTCAAAAGTGTGATTTTAAAACATGTGAGACACCCAGAGACAAACAAGCCCAGGCAGCCCATTCAAACTAGAATTAGTGCATTGGCGTGAAGGACACCAATGTTAACCTAAGAACTTTTCAAGAATACTCAGACAGGATGTGGTGGCACACACTCACACACTAGAATGTAGAGATAGGCAGATGTGTGTGAGTTTGAGGCCAGCCTAGTTGTCTACAAAGGTAGTTAGTTGGGTCACCTGGGATAAACCAAGATTTAATATTTAAAGGCTAGCTTTAAGTCCTGGGCTTGGTGGTATAACACCTCACCAGCATATGCAAGATCCTGACTTCAGTACTCAGAACTGTTAAAACAACAACAACAACAACAACAAAAGATACTCTGCTGCTGACTCCATCACAGCTTTTTTCAACAAGGGGCCCTGGATTTAAATGGCTTTTGAGAAGTTTCCGTGGGTACCTCTGAATTGAATATTTCTGTTGTAGAAACTAGGGGTTTGAGGCACCAAAAAATGTTTTTAAATTGTTCAGTGTATTTGCTGATGTTGGCTTTTTTGTTTTTGTTTTGTTTTGTTTTAATTAAACTACTACATCCCTTCTGGGTAAAAATAAAAATAAAACATGTGAACATGAAAGCTGGTGAGATGGCTTGTGGGTTTGCCATGCAAGCCTGGGGACATCCCTTGTAAAGCTGAATGGAGACCTGACTGCACAGAGTTGCCCTCTGGCCTCCATATATGCACTGAGGTATGCATGCCCTTACACACACCCACCATATATACATAATAATAATAAATAAATAAATTAAGTTTAGGGCTGGAGAGAAGCCTCATTGGATAAGAGAACTTGCTGCTCTTCCACTGGTTCTGAGTTCAATTCCCAGCAACTACATGGTGGCTCACAACCATCTATAATGGGATCCAATGTCCTCTTCTGGCACATAAGTGTGCATGCAGATAGAGCACTCATATACATAAAATAAATACATCTTTAAAAAAAATACATTTAAAACATTTGATTACACAGAGTGAAAGAACCCAAGTACTAAACAAGAAAGAGCACTATGTAGTGAAAATAAGTATTTCATGCAAAAATATCTTAGAGGCTGCACAAGCTAGGTAATCAGTAGGCAGTGACTACCATGGGGAGATCTAAAAAGAACCACCTTGCAACAGTCAGCCCTGTAACTCATTGAAAATGCCAGTCTCAAAAGTTCTACACTAATTGCAGGTTGAGCACGTATTAGGTATGTGACACTTGGCTTTCCCACCTGTATAACTATTATTTAATTTCTTTCCTAAGGCACAGGAGGTGTTCAGTATTTGTCAGTACTTAAGCACACCTTTTAAGTCACAATAAAAAAAAAAAATGTTCAAGACTTTTTTCTCAGAAAGCAGAACACTTCAACTTATATTGCCAAGATAGCAGTAACAGGAATAAAACATAAACTAAATGTGAGAAAATCATGGAAAATCTGAGAGATGCTGTAGATTGATCTCCTTAGTGCTTTGTTTTGTTTTGTTTTGTTTTGAATAATACCACTCCAAAGTGCATGTTTTCATATATAGCCACAAAAGTTTTGTTTTCAGTTGTGAAAATTGTACTCTTGCTATTTGTAAAAACAAAGGCAAATGGAAAACATGATTTCCTTGCATATTCCCTCAGCAAATGAGGTTTCTTTGAAGAGAGCTATTTTATGTAATGGTTATGATGTCATAAAAAGAGATGAGAGACAGAAATTGTGTCTCAAATACAAAGCAGACTAAACTGCTTTCTGTGAAAGAAGAAAACCCTGTTTATTCCTTTGTTGTGCTGTGCCTTTATTTGGTTTCAAAGTGGAAAAGAATTTGAAAACTAACAAAAGATGAGATAAAGAAACACTAAAATGAAGGGGTTTGGATAAAATGAAAATATTTCTCCAGGTGGAAAGGTTCAATTTTTTTTCCTTAAAGATTTTATTTCTATATTTAAGAACACATGGTGGGGGTGGAGTATGGGCGGGGGGGAGTGTGTGTGGGGCGGAATACACAGTTAGTGAAGCACCCAAGTAGTCCAGAAGAGGGCATCATTCCCTAGACTTAGAGTCACAAGAAGTGTTTGAAAACTGAATTCCAGTCCTCTGGAAGAGCAAAAAGTGCAGAGCCATCTCTCTAGCACCAAACAAAAGAATTTCTTGCTTGCTTGCTTGTTTATTTGTTTGTTTTATTTTAAGAGAGAAGGAGTGTTGAGCTCCCAGTTCTTCCACTGTTAGATAGGTGTGTAATATTTAGTGTTTTCCTCATTAATAATGGGCATATCACCTTTAAAGCTCTGACAGGACACAAACTGGCATTGTGCTTGCCTTGGAAGCAGGATACAAGTAGAATATTCTCAGTCATATGTTTGAGATGATGGTAAGAAATCATTTATCATTGCTGTAGAGAAATAACTGTCGGCTCTTTGATGCTAGTTTTCCATTAATGTGAAAGCTTTGAACACTTTTTAACAAACAGAATTTAAAACAACTTAGTCTAAACTTGACTCCATTTAGAAATTATTTTAATCTTTATACACATCATACTGGTGTTGTTTCAGACTTCTAAATCAT
>NC_133435.1:12599473-12740544 GCF_011762505.2 Arvicanthis niloticus
CAATGTAGCAGTTAGAGAAAGAACTGAAGAAGCTGAAGGGGTTTGCAACCCTATAGGAAGAACAACAATATCAACCAACCAGAACCCCCAGAGCTCCTAGGGACTTAACCACCAACCAAGGAGTACACATGGAGGGACCCATGGCTCCAGCCTCGTATGTAGCAAAGGACGGCCTTGCTGGGCATCAATGGGAGAAGAGGCCCTTGGTTCTGTAACGGCTTGATGCCCCAGAAGGCCGGGAGGCAGGAATGGATGGGTGGGTGGGGGAACACACTCATGGAAGCAGGGGAAGGGGGAATGGAATAGGCGGTTTCCTAAGGTGGGGGAGGGAACCAGAAAAGGGGATAATATTTGAAATGTAAATAAAGAACATATCAAACAAAAAATAAACTAAAAAAAAATAAAATTAAAAAAAAAAACTTCGAGTCATTGAAGAAAGAAACTGAAGAAGACATCACAAGGCAGAAAGATCTCCCATGTTCATGGATTAGTAGGATTGATGCAGTAAAAATGACAATTCTACCAAAAATAACCTCAATCAAAGAGATTCAATTCAAGTCTCATAAAATTTCTACCACAATTGTTTACAGACCTTGAGAAGACAACACTCAACCTCGTATGGGAAACAAAAACCCATGATAGCAAAAAAAAAAAAAAAAAAAAAAAAAAAAAAAATTCCTGAATGATAAAAGAACTGCAGGAAATGTGACCATACTGAATTTTAAGTTGTACTATAAAGCTGTAGTAATAAAAACAGCATGGCATTTGCACAAAAACAGACATATTGATCAATGGAAACAAACTGAAGATTTAGAGATAAATCCACACACCTTTGAACACCTTATTATTAAGAACAAAGTCAGAAACATAAACTGGAAAAAAGACGGCATCTTCAACAAATGGCGCTGTTCAAACTGGATGTCTGCATGTAGAAGAATCCATATAGATCTGTACATATTACCCTGCACAAAACTCACCTCCAAATAGATCAAAACAACTTGATAGAGGGAGAAAGTAAGAAAAAGCCTTTGAACTCCTTGGCACAGAAAAGACTTTCTGAACAGGAACATGGCACTAAGATTAACACTAATAAACAGGACCTCATGAAACTGAGAAGTTTCTTCATGGCAAGGGACAGCATCATTCAAACAAAGCAATATCTTCCTCAGTTCACATCTAGTAGAAGGCTGTAACTGAGATATATAGAAAAGAAATAACCCAATTAAAATGGGGTACAGATCTAAACAGAGAATTTTCAATACAAGAAATGCAAATGGTTGAGAAACAAGTAGAGAAATGTCCAACATCCTTAACCATCAGAGGAATGAAAATCAAAACTGTTGTGAAATTTCATCTTACACCTGTTTCAGGATGGCAAAAAAGAAAGAAAGAAAGAAAGAAAGAAAGAAAGAAAGAAAGAAAGAAAGAAAGAAAGAAAGAAAGTTGGCAAGGATGTGGAGTAAGAGGAAATCTCTTGTTAGTGCAAACTCATATAGCCACCATGGAAATCATTATGGTAGTTCCTCAGGAAGATAATAATTGATCTATGCTAAGATCCAACTATACCACTCTTGGTAATATACTCAAAAGATACTTTACCCTACCACAGAGACACCATATTCATTACTACTATATTCATAATAGCCAGAAATTGGAAAGAGCTTATGTCATTCATTAATGAATAAATAGATAATAAACATGTGGTTCATTAGCCTAATGTAACATGAAATTCACAGGTCAAAGGATGTAAACAAAGCCAACCAACCAACCAAACAAACAAACACAAACACCCATCCTGAGTCAGATAATCCAGACACCAAAAGATAAACACAATATGTATTTGTTAATATTTGGAAGCGAGCTGGAGAGATGGCTCAGTGGTTAAGAGCACAGACTGCTCTTCCAGAGGTCCTGAGTTCAATTCCTAGCAACCACATGGAGACTCACAACCATCTGTAGTGGCATCTGTTGCCCTCTTCTGGAGTGTTCGAAAACAGCTACAGTGTAATCATATAAATATAAAAAATAAATAAATCTTTTTTTAAAAAGCAAGTCCCCTATACAAAATATATTTTTAAAAAATATTTGGAAGCTAGTGTTTAAAGCTTCTATAGGCATATCATGATCCATATACCTACAGAGGTTAATTTTATAGTAAGGGACTAAGGAGAGGAAAGGATTTCCTGAGGAAGTAGATAGAATATACAATTATGGAGAGATGGGAGCAAGGTGGATGGAATGGGAGGATCAAAAGGAGAGGGAGAGGGAAAAAAAGTTAGAGAGAGGAGACAGGAGGGACAGCTAACCCTAAGGATAATATGAAGGTCACACAGATATCTAATATATATATTATATAATATATATCTTATATATATTATTATATAATATATTATTAATATATATATATGAGATAGAAATCTAAATAGAATCACTAAGTAATGGGGTAAACAAAGCCCTAACTCCACCACGTTAAATCTCTAGTGCCAGGAATTAGGTACAGATAATTGAGTTGTTGGCCAAAGAGACCCCATGGGAATTCCCAAACAATTCAGGCTATTTATTGCCAAGGCTACTGAAAGCTCTCCACAACCTGACAGTAAGGCCCTATCACTGATGACAACACCTACAACATATCTCTCTAAACATTGAGATATAGAGCTGCTGCCTCACTAAAGCCATCACCTCTATTGATTAGTGATCACCATACTGGAATGTACTCTGCACACTACCAGAGGAGAAAGCTAACCATAAATCCAACTCCAAATGGTGTGATCTACAATGGTGACCTGTCTGCATGACATGCTGGTGCAATAGTGGTACAAGTAAGCAACCCCTATCTGATTGGATTATAGGCCTAATCCATGGGATGGTACACCTGACATGGCTCAGGTGGCCAAGGTCTTGAGTCTAAGCAGGCCATGAACCTAGGGGAAACTGGGATACTACTGTTTTGTGAAGGCAATAATTCTCAACCTATGGGTCATGACTCCATTGACAAACCTCTATCACCAAATACATTTACAATTCATAACAGTAGCAAAATTAGTTAAGTAACAAAAATAATTATATAATTGGGGGTTGCTCCAACATAAGGAACTGTATTAAAGAGTCACAATATTAGGGAGGTTGTGAACCACTGTGCTAAAAAAATGTAACAATATAAGCAGAAGCAAGAGGGTAGAAGGCTTGATTATTTCTGTTATAACAGCTTTAATTACATTGTTAGCACCACTGCTTCTGCAATTGCTTTGACACAAGAAGTTAAGACAGCTACTTCTATCATTAATCATTTAAATAAAAAAGTTACTAAAATGTTGATATACAAGAGGATTTAGATAGGCATTTGGAGGAACAGATTGATGTTCTTTAATCTATTCAAATTATTGGAAGGAGGTTCACTTTAAGAATAAGGAGACATCTCCAGTGTCATGACAAGTAACATTGGATTCATGTTAGTTCTAAAACTTACAGTGGTAGTCATTATAATTAGGAAGAAGTTTAAAGAAACTTGCAGTGTATTTGGCATAATTCTTACACCTCTCTGGATGTTTTAACTTTGCATAGTGAGCTTAGGAATTTCAAGAATGCTGTTCTGCTGAGTGTTGAAGTGGCAGATACTGCTGATGAAATTACCTGATATTGGATATTTTATTTATTTACATTTTTATTTATTTACATGGCCTGAGGTCAGTATTTCTATTTTGGTCAAGCTTCAAGAATGATATATATAGCTTGATCATGCTAGCCCTTTTTGTCCTAGGAATACTTTTATTCCTGCCCGTCATACTAAAACTTGTCCTTAACAACATCAACATATTGGCAGCCAAAGTACATGGCTTAAAACTGAAAATGAACTCCCATACAGAGTTATTAAATTAACAGGCTGGCAGGCCAAGGATGGGTAAGATTCTGCACAGAGCCTTACCAACCTAATACAGAAATGCATTGCTTTTGATAATCCATATTCCACGATAGGTAAGGAAGGCATTCATGTCAGAACGACCTAAGATAGGCTCAGTCTTGTTTATGAAATAAAAAAAAGGGGGAGAGGCAGAGAGCTTTTGGGCTGCTTGGCAAGAATTTGACATGGGCCAAGGACAAGGAAATGGGCTTCAGGCAGGAATCTGACATTAGGCTAGAACAAAGAAGTAATTTCAGTCAGGAATCTAAATTTTAGGCTGGAAAAAGGAAGTAGGCTTCAGACATGATAATGACTTTGGGCTAGGACAGAGAAGTAGTATTTTGGTCATCCTGATAAGCCTTTAGAAACAGTGATCATGGAAGTGTTCACGGAATTTTATTGCCTTGCTTGTTCTTTGACTATTTGTGCTTATTGTCTTGGTTGTTCCTTAACTATTTGCACTTATAGGTTGCTAGTTTCTCAACCTAGAACTCACCATAATACTTGCATGTAATTAAAATGATATAAAAGCATAAAGGAGGGGGGATGGGATCGGGCATTTCTAGGGAGGGAAAATGGGGAAAGGGGGATGACATCTGAAATGTAAATAAATAAAATATCCAATAAAAATTTTTTTAAAAAATTCTGAAACTAGAATAAACAGAAATGTACACTGTATTATGGTAATGATGTAAATTAATAAAAAACTAAAACTAAAAAAAAAATGTAATAAAATGACTCCTAATGACATTCTGCTGTACTCAGAGATGCCTTGCTCACCCATCATTAGAGATGCTTCCCTGGGCAGCAGTTGGGAACAAATACAGAGACCCATAATGGACAATGGACAGAGACTGAGAGACTTTGGAAAACTCCGTCATAAATGGGATGTCTCCATCAACTCCCTCCCCTACATATGAACTCATTTGGCAGCAGGCCAACTATGCATTCTACACAGATCCAAACCAAGTGGGGCTTCAGTGCTGAGAGGGGACAGAGACACATCCCTAAGTAAGAAGTTATCTCCAGTTGATAACTACTAGCAAAGAAAGAATTGGTCTTCTGCAATGGATGGGTGTACTAACCACACTTAAGGGCAGGGCCTATGTCCAGCAGTGAATGGCCAACACCAGACAAACTCAATGATATTGTTGGACATGTTTTGTCCCATACTGCTGCACTTGGATATTTTCTTTATATTTATTGTGGTTTCCAATTTTGTTTTTATAGGTTCTATATGTGGGCATGTATGTGTACCTCTACAAGTGTTTGTTTCTGGTGTACTTTCTTTTTCTTCTGTTTGTTTGCTTTTTAAAAATCTGGTTTGTCGCCGGGCAGTGGTAGTGCACGCCTTTAATCCCAGCACTTGGGAGGCAGAGGCAGACGGATTTCTGAGTTCAAGGCCAGCCTGGTCTACAGAGTGAGTTCCAGGATAGCCAGTGCTACACAGAGAAACCCTGTCTCAAAAAACAAAAACAAACAAAAAAAATTCTGGTTTGTCTTTTTATTGGCCTGTTCACTTTCTAGGGAGAGAAACAAATTGGATCCGGGTGGAAGTGGGGAGCATCAAGGGAAGGGGGAGGGGAAACCATGATCAAAATATACTGATTGAAAAGATTATTTTCAACGTAAAAGGGGGGGGCAGTAGATATAAATTGTATGTCTAGTGTGTAATTTAAAATCTAGCACATATATTCGGTTTCCTAACCCACTCCTAGTAGGGTTTTCTCCCATGCTGAATAACATGTATCTTTGAATGATAAACTTTCAGACAGATAAATTTATTTCTAAGGTAAAAGTATTTAATAGAATTATAAAAAAATAACACTATGTCAAAATCAGAATAAGTAATCATGGGTATACTTCCCTTTGCATACCTATATTCAATCATGATTTCTAGCCATTCTTAAATTAACAAAGAACAAATACAGAATCAAGGTAGTGTGTCAACAGAAGTGTTGTATTAAAGCTATCAGCCCCAGAAAACAGAAAACACAAAGTGAATTCGTGCAACAGTTTGCAACTTCCTTGTGCATCAGAAAGTACTTAACTGTGACAAACCACCATCAGGACACTGTGGGCAAATCATCAGGCTAAGTCCAACCTTTGCTTTTAGAATTCCCAACTTTAGCCATCCTGAAGGGGTAAAGACAAAAACACACCACTATATAAAGTATCAGCCATTTACTTTCTGCAGGATTTCTCTGAACTTCAGATTCTAGAGTAAGAAGATACCTTTTCACAGACTCCTGTAGATTTTAAGTTAAGCAAGATTTCCCCTAACCATAACACAGTTACTACTATCATTTCAATACCACTCTCACCGATAAGACGACATTTCCCCCATCTCTCAATCTCAAATGCCTATTCTTCACTTAAAAATCAATCAACAATTCATTGGGTTCCACATTATGGACTACTGTCACCATTTTGGCACTGGTAGCTTCTGACATTCTCTTACATAACGTTTTAGTACATGACTGAGATGGTAAGTTCTGTATTCAAACTATGACAACAGATTCAAAGAAGGGGGAATGAAAGCTTCCCAGTCATGTGTTGATTCTTGAAGGCAACTGCCCTTCAAAGTGACTCATTTTAAACAATCTCAGATGGTCCCAGGTTTCTAGGTCTCAGTCTACTGATAGACAATACCACTCGAATAAAGGACCCACAATCTCCACCACTCCCTATATTCAATATACTACACAGTAATGTCTCACAGTTAAAATGGTTTTGGCCATTTAAGTATCTAACCACATAAATATCTGAAGTTTTAATATTCTAAAACTGTAGACATAGCTATAAAGATACACAGTTAGGCCAGTGTACAGTTTTTCAAACTTGGCACTAATGACATTTTGGACTGGGTAATTCTTTCCTGTGAAGACAACTATGCTAAACATGGTGTAGCAGAACCTGTAGCCTCTACTGAGGCTGGTAGCAGCCTACACCCATTTACTTTGACCACCAAAAAACATCTCACAATACCAAATGTCTTCTGGGAGCCCAAACTCCACTAGAGAACCACTGGATAGAAACTTTACTGCAGACATCATTGTAAACTTGGGGTACACAGATAAGACAGGACTCTATTTAGTATTACTAAGGTGGAAGTGTCTAGCAGATCCTCTGCTATGCTGTTTATGTTGGGCAGAGCGTTTATATTATACACTACTGAAGCACACAGCTACCGCTGTATCCCTATTATTCCTACTAAAAACACTGGCATTAAACAGGGGTGCTTATGGGGTAGATGGTCCAGAACCACCTTTACATGGACTGATGGGGGAAAGCTACAGTTCATAAACGTCTGCTAAGCCGAGGGCCAAGAACAGTCAAGGCAAATGCCCGTCTTTCTGAATCCTCAGTCTCTCCTTCTCCACCTGCAAGCGCTCCTTCTCTATCTGCAGCTTCTCCGATTCAAACTTCAAAAACTGCAGCCGATCTTTCTCCAGCTGTAGGCGCTCTCGCTCGAGTTTCAGCTTCTCTGCTTCGATGTCCTGTGGCTGCAGCATGGACTTCTCCCCCTGGCCGAGTTCGTTCTCTAGGGCCGGCTTCTCGGTGCTGACCAGTTGCAGCCTCCACTTCTCTCTCTCGATCTGCAGCCTCTCCTTCTCCAGCTGCAGGCGCTCGTGCTCCAGGTCCAGGTGGCGCAGGCGCTCTTTCTCTATCTGCAGCCGCTCCTTTTCCACCTGCAGCCTTTCCGCCTCGATATCCAGACGGCGTTTTTCCAGCTCCAGCTTCTGTTTCTCTATGTTCATGAGCAGATGGGGCTCGTCATAGGTGGGTCTGGACGGAGTGGAATTGAGGGTGAAAAACTCATCAATGTGAGGGAAGTCGGGGAGCTCGTTTTCCCTCCTGGAATCCGGTATGACGGATGACAGCATCTCTTCCTCCTCCTCAATCTCAAACTGACAGAAAAGAAAAAAAAAAATGCTCATTTAGTATTTGCTTCTGTCATTATCGGTTTGCTCCATTTTTGGCCTTTTAATTATCATTATTTCGTTTCTTACTTATTTGTGTACATGTATATATAAGTGCAGGAGAATGTGGGCCACAGCACACAGCAGGGTTTTTCTTGTTTACCATGACGCAAGCTTGAAGCTAGTGGACTGGAAGCTTCAGGTCTATTCTCCTAGGTCTGTCTAGCAGTGTTGGGGTTACAGATGCATGCACAGCATTCAGCTTTAATGGGAAGTTGTAGGGAAGTCAGGCATGTGCCATTTACACACGGAGCCTTCTCCCCACCAGACCTGCCTCAATATTTCTTGATGGCTTTCTAGGTTTGACCACAAAACTACTTAGTCTGAACTATTAAGATTATATAAAGTACCCAATGTCACTAACATATATTCCTGAGGTAATTGATTACATTTAGCTGAGAAAACAGGCATTACGGTCACCAGGAGAAAACAAAGGGATTGTTTTATTGTCTGTGAGCTTCCTCAGCGTGTCTGGATCACTGATAAAGAAAGCATGCGTCACAGGTTGATACTTACTTCTGGGCTCTGCGGGTCCCTTTCTTCCTCTTCCACCTTGACCTCTGTTAAAGATCCACCTGCATCCCGGAAATCTGCCACATTCTGCCAGTCAAAATTTGCATCATTTCGGAACGCAATTTTTTCATCTATGTCTTCAGTGAGAGAGTCATCTAGATCCGATGTGGGCAGAGGAAACCCAGAGCCAACCAGCTTCATGTTGGCCTTCATCCTCTTCCTCTTCATGAGTGCGCGCCAGTCCAGGTAGCGTCTCTTCACCTCCGTGCCGGTCCTCTGCTCTCCTTCTCCGACAGCATTCACACACTGTGCGATCTCCTCCCAGGCCATTCGCTTCATCACATTGATCGTCGTGTTGAGCTGCTTGGAAAAGATGACTTCCTTCCTCTTAGTAATTTCTTTCAAAAGGGTCTGAGTTTCCTGAACGCTAAAATTGCTTTTCCTTTTCCTTTTCAACTGCTTCATTTTTAAAAATTCAGGGCAGGTTTTATCGGCAAAAGGAGCTGTGCAAAGAATGTGAAGAGCGTGCTACAAAAAACAAAACAAAACAAAACAAAACAAAAACAAAGGGACAACGCTTGTTGATCTTAGTTCAAATCGCTGAGGTCTCCAATCATCTAGTCCTGGAGGCTGGCTAGTTACCTAAAAGAGGAAAGAATAAAAAAAAAAAAAAAAAAAAAAATCAGTCAATCTATAACTCACACAATATAACCAGTAAGCTGTATCACTAAACAACAACAACACCTGGCTCAAATAAACTGAAAATTGATTCTCCCTCAGTTTATCTGAACACAGTTCACAATTTGGGCTCATTTATGTGAAAATCTTTCGGCATCAATTCACAACACAAAGGACACACCCCTTTCTGAAGCAAATATACAAGACTCAATTGAATCGGGAGATATGAAAGTCTACCACTGTGTGAGCCCACTCTTGAAGTGTTACAAGTAACCGCTAAGTCCTCATTTTTAAAGTTTAACAACAAAGCACTTTGTTACCATTTGTAACCTTTGCTCAGCATTTTTCTAGCTCCTAAGAATCTCTAATCAACTGTGCAGATTTAATGACATCACCACAAACAAGTCTATCCTATCTTTTAGTTCCTGCCAACCTTTGAGGAACATCTCCCAAAGAGCCACTTTCTGAAGAAACAGAGGCCAGAGAGAACTGGATGTTCTGAAGTGCAGAAATTAACTTGCAAAACTTCTTGTCAGTTTCACAAGTGCACAGTAAAAGAACCAAGTCTGCAAAATCAAGAGGACTGCAAGCAAGCTATCTGTAAAACACACAACAGTTCCAGAGATATCTAATGATAACTAAAGCCCAGTGAATCAGAATGTACAATCAATGCCGGCATGCACATAGTACCTTCACAGTCAGATACAAGCCTTTGGTGAATGAAATTTAAGAAAAACTATTTCTAAATTAGAACACTGTTGAAAGACAATATGTGCTGTTGTCATGAGCAGATTCTGGAGTCAGACTCCCTGGACACGAACACTAGCTCTGCGGCATGAAAGGAAGTGCAGAGACTGAACTCAGACTCAGAGGTAGGCAGGAAGAATCTAAATTTCAGGCCTGGATCCAAAGTGGGCCTTCTTCTCAAAGTAACATGCAGTTCAGTGGCAGAGCAGTGCCCTAGAATGTGCAGGGCCCGAGGCCCTGGATTCTACCTTCAGTACTGGGGTGGGGTGGGGATGGGGGTGTGGAGAAAGGACGCAAGGAGTAAGGGAATGAAAATGAATCCTGGATCAGCCTGCTTAACTGTGGCTTAAATCTCTTACCCTCCCCATGTATGATTTCACTTATAAAATGATAATGTGGCTTAGCAGAGACATAGCAAAGAGCATACGATTTAGAATATACAGACGGTCACATCTGCCCCAGTAAACAATGTGACTGCCCGAGCAATCCAGCTGGCCCTGAACTAGCTACATAGCTGAGGATGATTTTGACCTTTAGCTCCTCCTCTTCACTTCTGAGGCTCTGTGATTACAAGCGTGTTTTATGCAGTGTGTGAAGGCCAACCCAGGCCTCACATGTTGTTCCCGAGTCCTCTAACAAGTGACCTCCATTCCCAGCCATAGGGTATTCATCTGCTATGTAAGATACTGGAACAAGTTGCTGTATATGTCATTAAACTGAACTCACTATATACCACTACTTAGTATGCTTGACTCTAGGACTCCCGAGGGAGTGCAGTGAAGGAGTCAACTGTCCCTGTTTCTTCCTCTGCCACTGGTCACCGCCAAGGAAGTAGAAGAGAGCTCGCCTGCTTCAAAGACGATGTCTCAATACAGGTGTCTAACAAATAAAAGGTTTTTTTAAAATGATATAAAATTAAATGCTATCAGTAGAGAAAAGACAATTCAAGGAAAAATGACAATGAAGGCTCTGCACTTAAAGCTCTTATCTACAAGAAGAAGGTGACTGACGGCAAAATAGTCACAAAGTGGCTTACGGCTAAGTGAAGACCATGCCACATAATACAACACTTAAGCAGTCTGTCAAAATCCTGGGGTGACAAATGGCTCTTCAGCAAACCGGCTCTACTACCCCACTGGCAGATTCTACTAACAGCTAAGTAAGTCATCAGAGACAGTTTACAAAGCTAGAACCAGAAATCAGGCAGCCTTAAAAACTGAACAAGAACTGATATGATATTAAACATGTACAGTTCTGTAACAGTGATTGTTCCAACATCACTTAGCAGCATTGGGGGGGGGGGGGGCGAGGGGCTGAGGGAGAACACTTAAAAAAACCACTTATCTTTTAAGGTAAAATCAGGACCTGAAATACAAATATTCGATAACAGGGAGCACCAAGCCACATGCAATATTTGTTATATTTGCGTGTCGATATTCCTTAGAATACTATAATATTAGTGTAAATGCAGAGGAACAAAACTGCAGAAGGACGGGCCAGCAAGACGACTCAGTGGGTAAAATCAGTTGCTGCACAAATACGGCCAAAGTCTGATTCCTAAGACCCACGTAATGGTAGAGGGCTGACTCCGATAATGTATCTTCTGACCCACGTGCAACGTGCCCTGCACTCTCACAGAAACGAATAAATAAACATTTAAAAAATAAGGTGAAAAAAGGAAATAGATTTGTTTCTGCATGCACATTCCAAGGCTCAACTGTGAACCTGTGTCAACACAAAATGTGCCACTCTCTCCAAACTCATCCGCTCTCCTCTGCTCCACTGTTAGCTCTGAGACCGAGAAGGATAAAGCATTTCTGTTTCAGCCACAAAAACGTTCTAAGTCCACAGCGCATTTTATTTCACTGACAGGAGATGGTGTAAGAAATCAAGTGATGAAGGATTTTTATTACACAAAACTACATTTTCTAAGTTTATGCTTCTCCGACTACACCTTTGTATACTGAAGTGCTGGATCAGTACTGTCGTGCATAAAGAGATCCACACGAGTTTTAAAATCTTCCAGTAGTTGTAGCAAAGTAAAAAACTGAGGTGTGCTTTTAACAAATTGTATGTGTACTGGTTGCTTTTGTGTCTTATCTTGACACCAGCTAGAGTCATCAGAGAAAGGAGCCTCAGTTGAAAAGAAACCTCCCTCTATGAGATCCAGCTGTATGGCATTTTCTCAATTAGTAATCACCTGGGGTTGGGGACAGCCTACTGTATGTGGTGCCATCCCTGGGCTAGTGATCCTGGGTTCTACAAGTAGACAGGCTGAGCAGGCTGTAAGGAGCGGGACCCCTCCATGGCCTCTGCATCAGCTCCTATCTCCAGATTCTAGCCCTGCTTGAACTCCTGTCCTGACTGGCTCCAGTCATGGACTATGATATGGAAGCATAAGTATATAAACTCTTTCCTCCCCAACTTCCTTTTTGATCGTAGTGTTTTATCACAGTAACAGAAACCCTAAGACAATGTATGAACGTATATATTCAATAATCACTGTAAATGTCAACAACACAAAAGTTGTAATAAAATTGTTTTCTTCACTAAGTATTTAAAATACAGTTGTCACCATCACCACCATTATTGTCATTATTTGAGGATGGCCTAGGTACTGGGATTATAGGCATGAGCCACCGTGACCAGTTTCCAGCGTACATGCTAAAGCGACATGGTATCTTATTTTGTACTCACTGCTTTTCACAAACAAAACAGACATGTACAGGGGGTTAACAAATAAGGCATGTAAGTCTACAGCACATCACCATCAATGAAAACCCACTTAGAAGACTAAGGAGGAAGGATCACTTAAGTCCAGCAGTTCGAGGCCAGCCTGGGCAACAGAATAAAACCCCATCTCAAAGGCAAAAACCAAGCCAAAAAGAAAAAAGAAAGAAAAAGTGGAGAGAAAGCAAGGCATGATGCAGGGTCTATAGATGCTAGGTGACTTCCTTTCAGAGATGGTTAAGACAGGCCTCTTCCGCAATAAAGGGTTTACAGCACATAAAAGTCAGTTTACTTTCAAAAAGAAAAATGCCTAACAGAATGATACAGAGATCATATCTACTTTTAAGAAACAATCCAGTGTCCTATTTACTGGAAACCCAAAAAATACAAGCTAAACCAACCCAGATTTTAAAATAGCTATTTTGAGAACCATGTTTTTACAAGGAGAATGTATTTCGACAATTATCCCTAACTCTATGGAAATTCTGACTAGATGAGACGACTTAAGTACCCATTGTCAAACTGAATAAAAACTCATTCATCAAGTATGAACTGCTTAAAACCCTGCCAGAGGCCTACTACAGCACCAGAGAGATAGGTTAACCCCACCCCACTCCTCCTTTCTTCCTGTTAGAGAGCCCTGTCTACACATCATTATTTTCTACTCACCCCCTCCAGCAAATGCGAGTGCACATACGTACACAAGCATAGCACCATTCACGGTGAGACTGCTCTACAACCTACAACATGGCTTTATGTTTAGTTTTAAACTTCCTGACCGTCATATCAGAAAAGACAACAAGTAAAAATAAATTACAGTTTACCTGAGTAGACCCAAAATATTGTTTCGATACAAAACCCATTTAAGCTATTGAGGTATATTGGATTTTTTTTTTTTTTTTTATAAATAAATTATCTCAAACCAGTATTATGTAAAGCCAGTCCTGGGAATTGAATGTAGACTCCCTCACGTGTGAAAGCCAAGTCCTCGACCACGGAGTTACATCTCTACTCTAGACCCAGAGCAGACCTCCACTTGAACTAATAATTTTTATGCTCAATAGTAACTTATAGCTATATGCTATACACTGAACTGTACAGCTCCTGTAGTTCCAGTCGCTGTCTTGGTACTACTACTACCTAATCCTCTGCTGTATCTTCTCAACACCCGTGGTGTCTGCCCTCTATCTTACCAATCAAATACACCCTCACAGCCTCAGAAAGCCCTTACACCAAAGTCCCGAATGTGTGTGTGTGTGTGTGTGTGTGTGTGTGTGTGTATGTGTGTGTGTGTGTTTCATTTGCGAATCCAGATAGCTCTTGGGCAGATGCCTGCACGCGATAGACACACACACACACACACACACACACACACACACTCACACTCACACTCACACACCCATGCATGGGGCTTTGAATACTGAGTCCTTCCTCCATCACTCTCTACCTTGCTTTCTGAGACAGATGGGTATCGGGAACAGAGTTCAGGTCTTCATGCTTCTGCAGCACGCAATTTACTGAATGAGCCAATTCCCTAGGCCCTGATGTCCTTGATATGGTCTTACACTACCAATCTGTACTGTAATCAATTATTTTGTTAGAGGCATAAAAAAATAAACATGAATATATTATTGCTTCTATCACGTAGCTTATAATCTAGTCAATCAGAGGTATAAAAGGTATATAGAAGAATCAGAATGGAGTTTACATGAGTAGACCCAAAATACTGTTTCGATACAAAACTCATTTAAGCTATTGAGATATATTGGATTTTTTTTTTATAAATAAATTATCTCAAACCAGTATTATGCAAAGCCAGTCCTGGGAATTGAAGTCCAGAAGCAGAAGGCTATGAACAGGTTTTACTACACAGGCTTGTGTGCCAGTTCTGTCACTTACTGTCCATTTGGTCTCAAGTAAATGGACCTCACATACCTGTCTACTAGTTGATAAATGAGACCAAGATACCACTCATGGCATTTAAGGACTAAAATACAATAAGCTCACAACAACTATCAGCTACCATTGTCATGTCTTAGTTTGGACCTGCACATAACTACTTCTTTACTGGATGATTAACACTAATACATAAAGATGATTAGAAGAGAAACAAACTATACTGAGTTTCCAGACTCAGAAATCTTTAAAAGCATCCAAATAAGACTTTGAGAAGGAAATAACAATTTGGGTCATATACAATAATAGACTTATGAAGGACAGAAATCAAAGAGAAAATGCCAGGCACTAAAGAAAACTGGATTAAGAACTAATACCAGCCACTCTTTAATGATGGATTAGTAAAATCCTATACCTGAGAAATTGTACTGAAAGAGAAAAATGTAAATGTAAAAGATCATACTTTTTTCAATTCAAGGAACTTTCCTCCCATATAGAGAAATACATTACTGAAATATTATATACAAAAGTCTTTAATAAAATAATGACTGCTGTTAACAATAAAATCTTGTACAGTATACACCTTCAGGTTTTGCTGCTCTCAAAATCCAAAACTGGTTTACTCAATGAACAGTTCTAATGTTACTGTTAAAAGGCAAAAAAATTAAAAAAGCTTTTTAATTGACCAGAATCTATGTGTTTTTAACTCCTCAGTAGTTCTTGCCAACTGCATAGCCTTCCCTGCCCCTCCCAACAGTTCTTTTGTCTATATTTGGAATTTACAAAGTGGCATCCCTTTGTCTTCAACTGAGCTGTGCTGAACTAATGAACCATCATTTACAAAACACACTTCATTGCATTAACTTCAGTGGACTTGATATTAGAACCTGTGTTGATGGTTATCCTTGGCTGTCAACCTGACTACAACTGGGATTGCCTAAAACACCAAAAATGGAGGGTACATCTCTGAGTGATTTTTGCTTAATGTGATGTAGGAAAATCTACTTCTAATCCAGATCTTTAAGGTAGGAAGGTACACATTTAATCCAGGTCATTTCAGCTGGGAAAATCCAACCTTTAATCTGGGCCACATCTTCTGCTTGAACCCTATGTAGAGACATGGAAGAAGGAAGCTTATGCTCTGTGCCGTGCCTGCTTGCTCTCACCTCACTAGTCCATTCCTTCACTATCATTAGAGTCTACTTATGTGGGATTCCAGTGTATACTGATGAGCAGCTGAGACGTCCAGACTCATAAACAGAGCAACTGGACTCTTGAACTTTCCATTCATAGCCAGCCACTGTTGAATTAGCTAGACTGCAGCCTGTAAGTCATTCTAGTAAATATCAACCTATATCTATATATCTATATATATAGTATATTATATATACAATATTATATATCATCTATATATATCACAATATTATATATATAATCAATATATATTGATAAGTAACAATTGATAGTAAATATCAATATATATATATAATAAATACAGATTCATTATATATATATATATATATATATATATATATATATATATATATATATTCTTTCTAGATGTTCTGTTACTCTGGTCAGTCTTTGATTAATTCAGGGAAAGCCTTTCCCTGAAGCCTTGACAGTACTGAGTTAAAGAACGTTTGAGCATCAGTACAGTCAGAGGTAAAATTTGTTAGTTGTGTTTTATAAGAGCAAAAACTTGCTGATTATGAATGTGTCTGTCTTTCTGTACCATTCTTCGGACCTTGATGCTTTGTATGAGAGGTTTGGATTTTCTGTCACAGACTCCCAAATAAGTCCATCAAAAGTAATTACTCAGCTCCTACATTTAGGGCACCATTTGTGGTGCCAGGGATAGAACAAGTCATAAAATGTACAATTACGCCGTTTTTGATGCCCGACAATTCCCCCTGTTTATTGTTTTCATCCTGTTCTTAACAGTAAGGAACTTGACAGTCTCAGTCTCTAAACCTCAGACCCCCCAGTGGCCAAACCAAAGACAGCAGCTGTTTTCCTGGACTTCCTGACCATTCAGAAAGGAAGAATAACTCTCCAAGTTATGGAGGCCTTCATTCCACAATTGGTCTTTACTGTTCAGCAACAGAGATGTCGTGCAGTGCACTCATATATCCACCGATGCATCTCCTCTGCCAAGGATTAAATGAACTTTCTAGATTTTGTCTAACATAGAACTAAGAGATCTGAGAAAAACCTGGCGGTAAAATCTAGGTTAAAAAAAAAAAAAAAGGAAAAATAGGAACAGATAGAACGAAAAAAAGGAAAGAAGGAAGGGAGGGGGAGAGGAAGGGGAAAGAGTGGGTCGGAAGAGAGAGCTATTAAATTTTCTAAGCAGTTAAAAAGAAAAGCGTTCCAGATCCACAGAGTGACTTCCCTTTTCCCCAATATTACAGGATAATTATTTTTCTTCCTTTAAAACTTGAGGTGGTAAAGACAACTGAAGTTTGCTTAAGGGTCTCCCGCTATGACGTACTACGGTGGGAAGGCGCAGTCGAGACCTCGGGGAAGATGGGGATCCCATAACCTGGAGTTTGCGGTGGGGGAGGGGTCAAGATAGTGCAGCGCCCAACTGGAGTCCAGGCAACTTGGAGGGTTATCATTCCTTTCCGAAAGGTCAGCAATAGCCCTACCCAGGTTTCCCTCCGTCTGCAGAGGCCCAGGCTTCTTCTCCTCGCTAGTCAGGTGACAACTATAAGACTTTTTTTCCCCAGCTTCGGGAACGTGCGCTCTGCAAAGCCAAGGCCAAAGCTCACAGAGGCGACACCCCACGGAGACCCACCCTTCCAGGTCTCCTCTGGTCCCTTGAGCTCCCCAGTCCCCGTTTCTCCGCAGCAACCCAATACTCACCTGCGACCCCGGGGCACCTCCGTCGGATCACCCCTGAGGGTGCTGAAAAGGAGATGCTTCATGGAGTCCCCGCCCCCCAACTTCTGCCTACTCCGATTGGCTGAGATGGCTGCTGCTCATGGGTTACAGCTAATCCATTTGTCCAGGGGGGATTGCCACTCTGCCTGAGAGCCCGCCTCAGGCCAGGCCTCACAATGGGACTCGAGTCCCAAACCGGTTCCGGGTTAGTGCCCTGGACACCGCCCCGCAGTGATTCGCCTCCTGTTCAGCGCTCACTCTTTGCCACGTGGCCCTGTCAATCAAGCGTGCTCTGGCAAAGGATTGGTCCCTACCTACAGGCTTGCCTCGCTGCTCCGCCCGATCGGGGCACTGGCAGCTCTAACTCCAAACTCTGCTCCTGTCCTTGAACCTCGACTTATTTATTACAAGGCCAAGGAAAAATGGAAACCCTTGGGTCCTCTCCTACTCACCTAGCTGCGGTCTCCGTGGATCTCGACTTCTGTCATTGCCTTTGCAGTTTTTAAATCTAAGAATCGTTTTTTACACTTAACTTCAAATGGAACATTTGGCTTGTGGACGTTTTCTCCAGTGTTCTCCTCCTCCCCCTTATCCCTTCAGAGCCTAAGAGGCTGCCGTCTCCATTGGCTTTGTTACTGAACCTGGTTTCCCACTTCCTCCGTTTCAGGAATCTTCAGTTCTCCCTGAATAATACCCATCCTCCCATAGCCCACGCTTCAAGTTAGAGTCAAATTGAGACGCCTGGCAGTTTCTCGGGGGAAATTCTTCTTAATGTGCAAACTCCTTAGGCTTTTACAAATCCTAATCCTGCCTTTCCCTCAGGCTTTTCCAACATGGTCTCCCTTTTTGCTTCCCCCAGCTCTTCACTGCTCTTCTGAACTCTTTAGAGCCTAAGGGACTGCCTTTGCCTTGCTGTGTTTCCACGCAGGAAGCCTATCTCGAGATCCCAATTCATTTTGGGAATTATTTTCTAACGTAACTCTTCCTAACCAGTTACTTCGCAGCTACTTCAATTTATCTCTCCAATATAAGTTTGCCAAATAAGAAAGGATGCTAAGTTAAATTTGAATAACAAATTTATTGTGACATTCCACATTTTTTATTTGTTGACTCTGACAACAACAACAACAAGTGAGATCAACCACAACCTATATTTTTCCCCATTGCAGCTTTTGTTTTTTTATAGCAAAGCTTCTAGCATTTAATAGACATTTTATAAAAAGATGTAACTGCATGACAAAATGTTATGTATAAATAACAAATCTTCACTGCTTATTTCTAGAAGAATACTTTCATAAACTATGAAGTATTTATGAACTATGGTCTTTGGAGATCAATGATCAGTTTCAAGATTTTTATTATAATTTTGCCTAAAGAGAACAAAATTGACTCTTGCCATTTCGTGAAAGGTACAGACACTTTGGTTTTTAGGAATTTTTGAGGCAGAATCCCCTTTATGTAGAACAAGCTGTCCAGGAACTACCTCGGTAGCACCGGAAACACCAGAAACCTCTATCCTGTAGGGCAGGAATAACAGTTCCCACCCCAAAATTCACTGCAGTGAGTGAATGTTTAGCAGGTTAGCAAATTCTGGATTATCGTAGATGTCCGTTGCCTTTACTACAGTTCTTTACCAATGTCTGTGGAAGTCCTAGCAATACGACATTTGTAAGTTAAATTACTTATTTGTATGGTACCCAAGTTCTTTCTTTGTAGGAAGTAAAAGAGGCTATGACTAGCACACACAATCCAGATATCAGCAAGGTCCCAAGTTTACCTAGAAAGCTCACCTTGGTCAACTTAACTGTTTACAGTTCTTGAGGGAAAGAGACAGGATCGCTCACAAGATTCTTTGATTTACTCAACTACAGAACTATGTACTGAAAAAAAAAATTTTTTTTCTGTAGAAAGACAACACAGAAGTAGGGGGAAAAGTGCTGAATGGTCTAGTAATAAATACATATTTTTATTTTTCTCCTCAAGCACCTGAACGTGTCTTTCTACCACTTGACATACTATATTGTTTGTTGTAGACCCTGCCAATCCTTTCCATATTTCTATTGTGAAATCTTAATCCCGGGTGTTTGGAAATGAGGCCTTCGGAGGTAAGTCTGTCATGAGAATGGAGTCTTCTTAAGTGGGGTTAGGGCTCCTATAAAAGAAGATCTGATGTTTTCCTTGTCTTTTCTGCCATATGGGGACCTAGCTAGGAGACAACCATCTACACAGTTTCCAAGGCAGAGTATCTGCCAGCACACTGACCTTGGACTTTCCAGCTCTGCCATTTTGTTAAATAGATATTGATTTATGAAGCCACTTTGTCTCCGTGTGTGTGTGTGTGTGTGTGTGTGCAAGTTGAATGGACTAAACTGTTGTTTATACATACAAGTTCAAGATACTAAAATCTGAAAATTAAATACAGCTAACAAAAGTCAAATGTGGGGAATTCTGTGATTAATTGGTTTTGATAGAATTCTAAGTTCATAAAAAGGTAAACTAGAAGAGCATTTTATTATCATACTTTTACATATAATCTTTCAATTCCCGTTCTCATGGTGGTATCATTAATGATGACTTTCACCTTGTCTATTAGTGATCAGCCCATGATCCCCATGTCTCCAGCTGCTGACAGTTGTCTCTCTGGCACTCTGCTCTCTTCTGAAAGGCATGTTCTGTCACTTCCAGTAGTGTGTTCTTTTATATTGAACCATTTGATTTATCTAAAACTTCCAAAAGAAAAAAAAATACAGTAAAAGACTCTTTTCATTTTCTTAATTTTTCTCATTCCCAATAATCTGCACCTTGGAAGTTTATCACTAGCCTTTTTTCTTTAATGTCTCCATTTTTGCTTAATATTTCATTCTTACTGCTTCCCCCTCACTTTACATTCTAATTTCTTCCTAGTTATTACAATGTGTATATTATTAAAATATGTATAATCAAAGTATATATCTAGCTGATAATTTACTAGATAGAAAAAAATATTCTGGTTCTCAGTCATGAGTTCAAAAGCAGGTAATAAGTCATACAGTTTGTTTTTAAATACAAAAAGTCCCCGAAAACCTTCAAGTATTTTTTTTTTAATCATTTTTGTGGCTCTGCTTTTCCCATTTTTTTTTTCCTGGAAGAAAATCAAAACTTTTTTTTCTACTGTTTATACATTAGTAGAGGATGTTAAATTTTATTTATTTTAAATTTATAACTTAAAGACATTTCATGTTTGTTTAAAGAGAAAGCTAATTTTAGATGGTAAGAATATTTACTCTACTTTGTGAATTTTAAAAAAATCTGTTTACTTTTTAAGCACATTTTTCAGCTTGATTAAAGTATAGCAAAATGTATGTCATATTCTATATTTTTGTGGTAAACAGCATTCTAATATATCATGTACATTGATAACCCCAGCCCTTCATTCTTCTTAGGGAATGAGGAGGGCTTTATTTTAATAGAATTCTGAATGGTGTCAGAATTCAAGGTCTCATTACTATAGCAACAGAGAACAATGGAAACAGTAAATGTCAAATAAATTCAGTGTTACCATAGTAACAGTCAGGTGCTTTAACAAATGCATTTACTTTTCTGGTCAGTTTCTTTAATGTTCTCATCCATATGAATACTCAAAAGTGGGGGGAAAGTTCAAAATTATTTTTAAAAGAAAAGCTCTTCAACAGACAAAAGCAATTTGTTTCACTCTCCATCATGTAAAGAAAAATAAAAACCCTCATATGATTCATAAAGAAAACCTCTTACTGGAAATAGAAAGTCTCAGTTTTGTTCCAGTTGGCTCTCTCTTCCATTTTTCTTATTTACAGTCAGGCAGGCTGGAGTACAGCATTTAAAGCATGTCTGCACGGCTGTTGCCTGACATTTCAAACCACTTTCCCTGAGCCTCTGAATAGAGGCAATTCTGCCATTGAAAAGAGGAGGCACTGTCTGTTCTCCTAGACTCAATCCCTTGGGCTCCTCCCTAGGACTGGAATGGAACACCAGCTGCAGCCCTTCCAAACCCCACCACCTACCTCTCCACTTCCCCCTTCCCCCTCCCCCACCCTTTGCCCATGCCTTCTGTGGATCCTACAGCCCATCTCTTTATCTTTTTATAAACACATCAATCACACTTTCTGAAAATCTAGAGGAAATTGAAGCCAAGGAACAAAACACACACACAATCAAAACAAAAACCACTCCATTTTACCACAAAGGTATTTGCTCAGCCATGTCCAGTGCAGCTCTATTCATAATATCCAGAAAACAACCTAGATATTCCTCAACAAAAGAATGAATAAATAAAAAAGTGCTATTCAGCTGTTTAAAATAATGAATTCATGAAATTTGCAGGCAAATAGATGGAAATAAAAAAAAAAAATCATCCTGAGTGAGGTAACCCAGACCCAGAATGACAAATATGTTATGCATTCACTTACAAGTTCATATTAAAAGTTAAGTAAATGATTACCAAGCTACAATCCATAGACCCATCTAGGTTAAGTAAAGAGGAGGAGTCTAGGAAGGGAGGGGACACGTGGATCTCCCTGGGAAAGGGAAACAATAGACTTTGCAGTTGGACTGCAGACTGGTAGAGACTGAAGGGTGAGGGGTCAGGTAGCAGATAAAATGGGTCGGAAGGAGGGAGTGAAGGGAGAGAAGGCTGAAAATGCTGGACATTCATAGTGGTATGGAAACCTCGTGCACTAGAAATGTTCTGGAATCTATGAGTGTGATCCAAGTGAGGGCTCCTTGTAATGGGGATATAGATTCTCAACTGACCATCTCTTATAGCCAGCCAAGGCTTCCAATGATGAGACTGGGTTGCATTTAATTCAGTTGCTTGCCAAGGGGTGCCTTGGAGAGGGGTTACTCTTCGTAAACTGACAGTTTGGCTCAATGACCAAGTACAACATACACACAGCTCAGTGGACATGAGAGGTTGAGGTGGTACCCACACAGAGCTTTTACCCCCATGTTCTAGTCTCTTTGGTGTGAGAAGGTAGTCTGAAGGCTATGGAAAGAGAAAGATGGACACCAACCAAAACACCAAACCTTTGACCAACAATCTGTACTGCCTGCAAGATTCGATGGGGCAACGGTCATGCAGAACTTGTGTGAACATCCAACCTATGTCCAATTTAACTTGTAGCCCTTCCACAAGAGGGAACTCATGCCCAACAGTGCTTGGATAGCCTGGAACCAGAAACAGGATAACCCAGAAATCTAGGGTAGAACCAAACATAACTGGACTTTTTTTTTTTTTTTTTTTAAAGAAAGAGAAGAAAAATGAACAAAAACAAAACAACAAAATGATTTCTAATAATTTCTGATGATTTGTTATACTTATAGATTAGTGCCATGTCCAGTCCTCATCAGAAAGTCTTCTGGCAGCAAGTAGGAGCTGATGCAGAGACTCACAGTCAGACATTGTATAAAGAGTAGATCCATGGAAGGAGGGTGCAGAAGGATTGTAGGAGTCAGAGCCGAAGGAGGACACCAGAAGAACATGGCCTACTGAATCAACAAAGCACAGTGCTCAGGAGCTCATAGAGACTGAAGAGGCAAGCACAGGAGTTGCATCAAGTCCTTTGTCTATATAGAATGGCCAATAATGATCATTCTGCAACAAGAAATATTCCCAGGTACCTTTGGGCTCTCTATACTTCATCCTCAGTATTACATCATAATAGTAGCATGTACACTATATGTTTCTTCGAATTATAGATCAGTCTGTTGTTTACCAGTTGTGACTGCCACATTTGTTCATTCAACAAAAATTTGTTGAAGGTCTGCAATATGGTCAAATAAAATTTTCTACCCTCATGGCCCTGTGTGAACCTCTATGACTTCTACCATGGATTGAGAAATGCATAAATCCTGTTTATTTGAGATTTTTAATTCTGCTTTTGAATCAGGTTCCTGGAAGCTTTATAAGCCCCATATTCCTCTGCTTTCCTACATGATTCTTGCCTCTGCTACATCCTAAAAGCATCTTTAAGCATCTTAGGATGTACAAAGTGTAAAAGCCACAATTATATTAAAATAAACATATTTAAAAGGAGGTATATTTGTGCAGGTTTTATGCCTGTCATTTAATTTAAAAAAATATTCACAACTTGCTATCCTTACTAGAAACTATAAAAGAACATCAGCAAGACACTGAAGATCAGAAAATAATGAGACAATAACAACAACTAAACTAAAAAAAAAATGTCAATCACTTTAGTCATGAGGAAACGGAGACATTAGGCAGAAATATAGAAAAGGAACATCTCTCTGTCATTAATTACAGACGACTGAGGCATTTACTAAGAAGTACATTACTTGATTGTTTTTTCTGCTGGCTATTTTATTACACTTGTTTGTACTCATGTCTCTGGCCTTTGGACATCATTTTAAATTATACCATGAAGAAAGGTGTGTGTCTTCCCTGCTTTGTATAGAAAATGAAGTTAATTTTATTGCACAACTTATTTCAAGCCTCATTTTAAAAGCTCTAGACACTGCTTTCCCTTGGGGACAAGAATAACCACCATCACTTTATCATTTTATTTCTCTCTCATTCCCAAATCTCGTCAGTCTTTGATACTCTTCTTTCCCCCTGTGTTTTAAAATAACTAAACTATCCAACTTCATTGACAATCTTAATCTACAAGAATATGTGCTCTCCCAGATGACCCACTACTCCAATAGGCCCTATTTGATCTAACCAAGACTTGAACTTGCTTCCCACTTCCTCCACTTCTGTTTTCTGCTGTGCTTTTCTATACCAGCCTCTTCTCTATGTGTTCTAATTCTTTGAAGGGCAGCAGCAATTTTGCTTTCTTGTCATCAGGCTCTTATCTTCTGCTTTCACCTTGTATCAAGGATTTTATTCATCTGGTGGTCTCTGCATTTTTGCTAAAACAGAAGAGCTACTTTCAAGTTGTGATGCAGTGTGATGGATGGGAGGGCGCAGATCTGTACAGCAGCAAAGGAGTAAGGCTTTGCACAAGTCTAGCAAGATTGAAAGGAAATTGGACAGATCAGTAAAAACTCACGGCCAAGTGTTCACTGTCTCAAGGGACATCTCAAAGAGAGGTTTCTGTGAAAAGTAGTGAAGGAAAAACCAGTGGAAAGAAAGATATGGTTGGTAGTCAGTCACACAGAGTTTACAGATGGTTTCCAGGATCATACCAACACAAATAGTTACAGTGTAGATCACGTAAAAAGGAGGGTATGAATGTTTGATAATGTAATCAGCTTTGACAAGAACTGCAGACATTCTATAATCATGGATGGCTTAGAAATTTAGTCAGATCAATATATTTTAATCATTGTTCTCTTTGTTTAAAAACAAATACACAGGAGCTGGACTGTAGCTCAGTTGAAAGAGTACTTCTCTAGCACACACGAACACCTGGGTCCCAGTCATAGTTCTCAACTGAGCTGACTATGATGATGATTTATGCATGTAATCTGACCTGTGATCTCAGATGGAGGCAGGGGAATCCGGTGCCCAAATTTCATTCTCAGCTACACAGCAAGTCTGAATATAGATGCAGAGAAATCTGAGTTCTAGATCACATGTTGCAAAGATGTCTGCAGAGTCACTTCTATCTCCCCAACTTTCTTCTTTAAATATGACTTTTGACACTCCTGTGTTAAAATGAGGTCATTTCTTCTTCTTGAGTCTAAATATATTTTGTGACCACCTTGACCAAGTAGTTCATGAATGATCTTTTTCCCAAAATCAGTAGATAAAATAAGGTTTCGGATTCAATTCTATTCTTTAGTAACCAAGTAACTGAAGATGTCTGACATCCACCACTACTGAATGTTGAGAGTAACCTTTGCCTATCTATGAAGACTTTATGGATTTACTGTGACATTGAGAAATGATACTCAGGGGGATGTACAGTGAGATGTCCAAGATGACTTGGTAGAGACAGGCACCTGCTGCCAAGCATGATAACTGAGTTCCGGTCTCAAGAATTGTAAATTAGTATAATTATACCTGTCCCCCACCCCCAACTTCTTCCAAATGAATGAGACTCAGACAATGATTTATTTGTTTAGCTTTGCACAATTACTGGGAAATTACCCCTAATCTATATTTCTATTGGCTAGACTGGCTATTTTCCCAGATGTGCTCCACAGATACTTTCTGTCTGAGTCTTCATGGCTTATTTCTGCTCCACCAGCCTGTCCTCGGGGTCCATTTCATTTCGTCATGTGTTCTTGGCTCATCATGTCTAACCTCTTGTTCTCTCAGTCTTCCTCCTCCTTCACTATCCTTCCTCTCTTTCTCCAAGTGCTACCTACTTGTAACCCCCAGCTTGGTAACCGAATCCCTACTTTTCTCTATTTCCCCCAGTAAATGACAAAGCCATTTTTAATTAAATGGTAGTTTCAAATTGGGGAGCTAAGTGTGCACAATATAAGATGGCATATTTGGGAATTGTTGTCCCTTGGGGGAACCAGATCTTGGGATACATAATTTAACATTTGAAAACATGGCAGCACCAAGCTAAGTGCCAACAAAGAACCACATGTTGGATGAAGAAAACTGACTCACAGGTTGTCCTGTGACCTTCACAACACACACAGACATACATACACAACACAAAAAAATTTAAATGTAATAAATGTTCAAAAGATATGTAAGAAAATATGCAGTGAAGGCAAGCTATTGTTACTTTCCCTAGACAAATTTCTATATCTAAGGCTAATGTTATATACATCATTATTATGTTTTTATTGCCTAATGATTGTTCTTTCCCATACAAGCATGGATAGTTAAGATCAAGTTATTGGATACCCTCTATAGACTCTGAAGTAAGTTTCAATTTAGATACAACATGCTTGTTAAAAACAAATTTTTTATATATTATTCTATTTTTTATATATTATTCTAATAGCAACACTTTAAATAATTAATCCCATATTTCTTTCCAAATACATTTTACATTTTATTGTCATGTGATGAGGAAGATTATGTAGAGTGAAAAATTATAAAGACCATTTTGTGAAAAATACGCAGGCTTTTTCTTTGCCCTTAGACCTGAGCAGAAAGAGCGCAAGTTCCAGAACGAGGAACTGAAAATAAGATTTCAGGCCTTCACTGCCCCAGGACACATTCCGGGTGGAGGACATTATCCCTGAATCAGAGGACACTTGCTGGATTACATTCCTCAAGCCTCAGGGAATAGACCCACCTGTGGGTGAGGAAGGCCCAAAGCAAGAAGACACACTCCTAACCACAAAAAGGATACAAGTCATCTAGGTGGGGTTGTAACTGGAGAAAGTGAGAAATATTTAACCTGAAATAGTTGGTAATGACAGGGTAGGGCACAGTGACATGGTAAAACTACGTTTTTGAGAAGAATGAGTGTGCAGAGTGACTTTCACATGACTCTAAATCATTTAGGGTGATTTCCTCTGAAATGTTCCACTATTTTTATGTTATGTATCCTTGACAACCCCGCACCCCCCTTCCCACTCCCCTGGTTTGTGGTTTTTCCCTTTAAAACCCTCCTCAGAGTGGCTGGCTTGGTCGAACTCTACTCCTGCGAGAGTGTGCAGTTTGACCGATGGCTGCCAGCTTTCTTCCCTAATAAACCTCTGCTGATTGCATCCAGGTACGATGTCTTGGAGTTTGTGGGTGGTCTCAACTTCCCAAGACTTGAGTAAGGGTCTCCCGAGTTTGGAGGTCTTCAATTCTTATAGTTTTATTTTCTCAAAATGGTTTTCCAAACACCTGAACAAATCAGAACACCTTGAATGCTTCTCTGATTCATAGTTTCCTATCTAAGATTTGAGAGAATAAAGGTTAACTCACTTCCCCAAATATCAGAAAAGCAAAGAAAAATTCAATTCCAGTAAAACAGTGCTGGCTGTTTTTATTATCACACCACACGCAGTTTAATTTATAGTCTACTGAGATACTCTTTTTTGTTTTTGAAAATAAATTCTTCTCTCACACAATACACCTCCCTCCACTCCTCTAAGCCTCCCTCACCTTTCTCTCATTAGACTTGATCAATAAATTCAATCTTTCATAAACTTGAAGGCAGTGTAGTTAATGAAAGAGGGCTCACATTTTAATAATTCCCACGAATAATAACCTGATAATGTTGAACAAAGACTAAGTGGTATACCTTCCAGGAATAAAATAAAATATATTGACCAAATAAACTTCAAAAAACTTCTGCTTTCTATATACGAGTTTTTTTGTAATTGATTGTTTTTATGAGTTTAGTAGCCAGATTTATAGTAACATCTAAAGAAAGGCAGTGAGATGGCATGAAAATTGTTACAAGTGGTGTTCCAGCTTCCACTTCTTTCATAGTTGTGTGTCCTCAAAGTATGTATCCATCTAACTTCAGTGTGTCTATTGTATGTGGGTCACCATGCTCATGGGGGCCGTCGGCTGATATTCTCCACCAGAGCAATGGGAGCAGCAGCTAAGAACAGTGGGCTCGGGAGCAGCAACTACGAACAGGGGTTTCAGAAGTCCTATGAGTAGGTACAGTGAATGATCACACTGGGACTAGCTGCGGGGATTCAGATTAACTTTACTTGGGGTCATTCAAGGCTTATAAAGTTTTGGGGGATGGTGGCTAGACACATCCAAGATGGGCAAAGGTCATTGGCTGAAGACTAGGGAACAGAAAGGCCTCATTAGCATGGGGAATCATTTCAGGAATCTCATGTGCTTCCTGAATGGGTTTTTATGAGGAGAAAGGAAGCGGATCCTGTAATCTAACTGAGGCTACTGGACATTCCTCAAGGAGAGGCATAGGTGGGGGTTTTGAATTCCCCAGACAAGGTCAGAGAAGAAACTCTGCTTGTGGAGGGCCTTTGGGGCTGCTTGGGAGCAATCTGACATTGGCCAAGGACAAGGAAATGGGCTTTAGGCAGGAATCTGACATTGGGCCATGACAGGGAAGTAAGTTCTGGCAGGAATCTAATTTTAGGCTAAAACAGAGAAGTAATTTCAGTCAGGAATCTATGTCTTAATCTAGAATAAAGAAGTAGGCCTCAGGCATGAATATGACTGTGGGCTAGGACTGGGAAGTAGGCTCAGATATTTTTGTCAACCTGGTGAGCCCTTTGAAACAGTGATCATGAGAGTGATCACGGGACTTTACTTGTTGCCTTGCTTGTTCCTTGACTATTTACATTTATTGTATTGCTAGTTCCTCAGCCTAGAACTGACCTAACTACTTGCATGTAATTAAAATGGTTTAAAACAAAATTGAGAAAAAAAAAACCTGCCTCAGCTTTCAGTCTCAGAATTGGCTGGGGTCATGCTATAGTGTTGTCTAATCATCTTTCTTTTTAATCCTCACTCCTGTGCTGGAGAACCTGTTGACTGACTGAGCTGGCTTGGTCATCTTCTAATAAGCCCATGCTAAGCCCAGAGGTTGTTCAATCAATGGTAGCCTTTGCCCTTAATTAGCAGAGGTTTCCCACAGTTGTAAGCTTAGAAAAATGCAGATCACATCTACGTGGATAGGATTTTGGAGGTTAAGCTCTAATCGAACATAAAGCTAACTACCATTCTGCCTCACGTTGTATTGGAGTGTGTTGTTCCAACAAATACCTTAGGCAGCACTAGCTACCTTCCTGCCTGAGTCAGAAACACTAGCCTTGTTCATTTGGAATCACTGTTAACAGCATCACTTCTATTTCATATTACACAGCCGGCTCAGAGGCAGAGGTGGTCTTCCCCAAAGTATAAGCTCATAATTTAAGCATTTTGTGCTCCCCCTTTTCTACACAAGGTTCCTTTGAGCTTGGTAAACTGACTCTTGAATCCTGCCTCAATCTGTGCCACCATCAGTGCTGCCAGAGGTCAGGCAAGCTGTTGCTGCTTCCTCTAATCTATGCAATTTTAAAAGCTCAAAGCACTTGTTTGAGACTCTACTTTTAATGTCTCCTGATGACCTCCTGGTTATAAGACTGCATGCGGGACTTTCCAATAGATACCATCTTCCTCCTCAAGCTTTTTAGGACATCACAGTGGATGACTCAAATTATTTGCAGACAGGTCTCCCTGTCCAGTCTCTCTTCTCACTTCTGCTGTGAGGTCACCCACTGAATTAAGTCAGAGTGGAGATCTTGCCTTGAGCATGTCATATGGCTCTTTTGACTCGATCTTAGTGGAAGGGGTTTCCTCTTTGCTGTGGATTTCTAATGTGGTTAAAGAAACCATGACTTTGCAAAGAGGGAAAAGTGAGTAAATTGTGGTCCCTTTAATAAAATATATTTCAGCAACTGGGATACTAATATTTGCTTTAAAAATAAATCAATACAGTAATCAAACGAAAATCCATTAAGCTATGAGACAGCAGGGCTTTGTTGCTTCTAATGAATGCATTTAATTGTCAAGGGATGAGATGCTCATGGAGAAGTTAATGAGCATGCTTGAATTTCAGTAGATTTAACTTGGCAAACATTACAGTCTGCTTGATTTTGAGCAGATTTAACTTTGAGAACATTATATGTATATTCAGATTCTATTGTCAAAAGTAAATAGTAAAAAATTACTTCATCAAATTATACAACAAAAGATTATTTTCTTTTTCTTAATTATTTTATTTACTACCCAGACATTACCCCCCCCCTTTACCAGTCCCCCTTCTCACAGTTCTTCATCACATTCTCCCTCCCCTTTTCCTCTGAGAGGGTGCTCCCCCTCTCCCAGCATCCTTCTTCCCTGGGGTATCAAGTCTCCACAGAATTAGATGCATCCTTTCCTAGTGAGGCCAGACAAGGCAGTCCTCAGCTATATATGTGCTGGGGTGCTGGGACCAGCCCCGGCTTCTGGGGAATGATCTTTCTTCTTGTCAGTTCTTCTTGAGGCAGTGGAGGGGGAAGAGCATTGGCGGGGGATAAGACTTTGTCTTACAAGATATTTAAAATTGCTGTATAATAAAAGTTTACTTATCTAAGTTACTTACTGTGTGCTACTGTAGTTGGCCTGCCTTCTATGATCCTCTGAGGCCAGAAACTGCAGTTTCTGGCACTTAGCACCTCATCCTAACAACAGCAAAGGATTAAGTAAATAGCCTTTGTACTATCTCAGCAGGAACTGCTGGGCTCTATCCTGCTAGTCTGAAGTGGCAGGAAAAAAAGACACTTAGAGAAGTGATTATAGAGTTTATTACTAAGTGTAAAAAGTTTCCTATGAAAGCTAAGGGGAGAAGTGGAAAGATCCTAAGAGAGGAAAAGAAAAATATTTCTAGTAAGGGAAAGATTCTTCAAAAGAAAAAATTCATATAGGCGGAAGAAAAGGAAAGGAAAGAACAACCTTGCATTTGTCTTTGTCTTCAGTACTTATACATCTTTCAGAATACATGATCACATGTTACAAAGTTCATCATAAGTTCCTACCAAAAATCAAATCATAAATTGAAAGAGAAGTATATAATGGAGAATATTTACATGCTTATTCATTAGGAGTAATTATCTGGCTAAACATCACCTGTCTCAGCCCCACAGGTTCACTGAAGGTTTAAAACTATCACAAAGTTATTAGTGAAGTTTTATATAGATCAACCCAGGCAATATTATATCTTCTGTCCCAGCACCTGTAATAAATCATTAGTTCCCTTTTAATGACCTTTGGTTAATTGTTTTACAACCTCTTGGAATGTGCTCTGAGTAGGAGAAAGTCTGGTTACTATCTAAGAGCAATCAACTGTTGACACTCGGGAGACTGGCAGAGATCTCATCGAAGTTTTGACTATCAGAAAAGGACTTAATAGCAGTCCCACTATAAAAGAACTTAATAATCATTGATACAATTTTAAGAATTCTTATAGGATCATCATTAAGACTTAATGCATTGCTTTTGATAATGCATATTCCATGATGGGTAAGGAAGGCATTCTTGTCAGAACGACCTAAGACAGACTCAGTCTTGTTAACGAAATAAAAAAGGGGAAGAGGTGAAGAGCCTTGGGGCTGCTTGGCAAAAAGCTGACACTGGCCAAGGACAAGGAAGTAGGCTTCAAGCAGGAATCTGACATTGGACTAGAACAAAGAAGTAATTTCAGGTTGGAATCTAAATTGTAGGCTACAACAAAGAAGTAATCTCAGACAGGAATCTAAATATTAGGCTAGAACAAAGAAGTAATTTCAAGATAGGAATCTAAATTTTAGGCTAGAACAGGGAAGTAGGCTTCAGACATGAAAATGACCTTGGGCTAGGATAGGGAAGTAGGCTCAGATAGTTTCGTCATCCTGATAAACCCTTAGAAACAGTGATCATGGGAGTGTTCATGTAGTTGGGTTTAATGCCTTGCTTTTTCTTTGACTATTTGTGTTTATTGCATTGCTTATTCTTTGACTATTTGCATCTATTGTATTGCTAGACCCTCAACCTAGGAATGACCTTACTACATGCATGTAATCAAAATGGTATAAAAGCATAAAGGAAGAGGGGGTATAGGATAGGGGGTTCTAGGTGGGGGAAAGGGGATGACATCTGTATTGTGAATAAATAATATAACCAATAAAAAAAGAAAAGACTTAAGAAGTCATCTATATGTCTATACACCATCATTACAAGACAATACATCTTCACGGATCTGCAGAGATCTGCTCCAAAGGGGTGTGCTATTGCTTAGTGATTGAGATTTGGAGCATGGATAAACTTTAGCTGGTAGAAAAGCATTCCTATGGCAACATCTTTGAGGGGAACTACCTGTGTTGAATGAGGGAAGGGGAAGAACATAAAGGTCAAAAAGAAAAAAAAGAAACTCCGTCCTAAAGGTTCCACAACCTTCCTAGCTGGGGACCAATATTCAAATACATGAGTCCATGGGGGATATTTTACATTCAAATCACAACAATGTGTAACAAGCTTATGTTCCACATGTATGTATATAATTAGATATAGACACACATAGATGTCTAGACATCTATATAGTATGAGCATATATATATGTATGTATATAAATGCATACATAATTATATATACACAAACACATGCGCAAAAAAAGAAAAAACAAAAAAGAGAATGATTCCTCTTCACAGACCCTACTGAAAGTTGGAGCCATGGGAAGATTTTGAGAAGTGTCAATCATATAGCCTGCATATATCTACATGGCATTACATTGTTGTGCTGTAGGGGTATAGCAACAAGTCAGGTCTAAAGGCTAGTGAAACCATCCATAATAGGAGATGACAGTGTTCAAGGTGGGGACAGAAGACATGGTGATTCTAATTATTTTGTAAAGACAGGATTTACATGTGTTTCTGATCAATGAACAGGTGGCATACACAAGAAAAGTTGATGATCTAGAGTTTGAACCAAAAAATGAGAAAAATGGTGATATGGTAGGTTGAGTTGCTGAATTGTACAAAGTATAGCAGGAGCTGATCTTTGGATTCTTTTCATTTATATTTTGTATGTCTCTCAGATATTTGGATGTCTATTAGACAGTAGAAATCAGAAAACAGTGTGTAGGAATTTTGTTATAAGAACATGGTGTGAAGTGAAGATTTGAGCTACACATTTAGAAACCATCAACAAAAAGATGACAATTATCTTGAAATTTGAAGATCACCCACAGAAGATGGAGAAGGCAATAAGAGTTGGTTCCATGGTTCTTCAAACATTAGGATTCAAGAAAGAAGAGAGGAACATTTAGAAATTCACATGGGTGAGGACAGTCAAAAGTCAGAAAAATATAGATTTCTTAAGACCCCATATCTTAAGGCTCACATATCAAGGAGGAAGTACTGATAAGCTGGGTTCAGGCTACTGATGGGTCAGGTAACAGAAATACTAAGAGGCTGCTGGCAGTCTTGAGAAAATCATTTTTGGTATAACAATTGTCAAAAGCCTGGGAAATGAGAGATAAGGCATGGACACAAATGGGGAGCAGGGCAGTTCCTGTAGGCTATGTAGAGCTAACTTGTTTATATGCTGAGGAAAATGATCTGTAAAAATGTAAAAAGAAAGAACATATGAAAAAGTCATGAAGAGGCCAGTACTTTATATGTTTATTTTATTTATTTATTTATTTATTTATTTATCTTGGTTTTTTTTGAGACAGGGTTTTTCTGTGTAGCCCTGGCTGTCCTGGAACTCACTCTGTAGACCAGGCTGGCCTCAAACTTAGAAATGCCTCTGCCTGCCAAGTGCTGGGATTAAAGGTGTGCGCCACCACTGCCCAATATGTTTATTTTAAAAGGAGTAAAAATTATGAGACTGTGGAGTGTTCAGTTCTAAATGTGGCTCCTATATCACTTCCCTCTACCAGGAGGAGTTGGGAAGCTGGGGAGCAGGGTCTTGAGTAGCAGTGAGTATTCTGAGTATAAATGCTAGCATACTGTTGGAGGACAGCTCAGTTATTGAAGATGGGGCTAGATTTTATAGCTTGAGTCAGTGGGGAGAGTAGGAAAAAGAACAAGGGAGGAGGTGTTGCAGTGGGGGGAGGGGCCTTTCAAGCATATTAACTCGATTAGCAGATGGCTGGTCACATAATTTCTGAAAAGCCAGCTCTCTGGTAGGGAAACAGAAGCATATCTGGCCTTTGTTTCTATGGGGTTGAGAAGGTCCAAGCCTGATTTGGTTAGGGAGGGTCCCCTCTCCCACTTTGCTCTCTGAGAGCTGTCTGGAGGACTGGGCAGTGCTGTGCCATCCCTCACCTGGCTTGGAAACCCATAGTACACATGAAGTAATATCAGCAGAGACTGTGTGCACAAGCCCTATACAAGAGGAAGCTAGCCCAAATCCCAACATGGATAGGGTGGGGCTCATGGAATGCCATGCTCAGCTGAGGAGCTAGCAGTTGATGGCTGCTGGAGCTATGAGACACATAGAAATTGCAGTCACATGTAAGGGTTACATCCCTGTGGGAAACAAAATTGTTACAAGTTTGGCTAACCAGAATAGGGAGAAGAAAGGAGAGATTACAACAGATGTTCATTTATCACCTCTATAGAACTATCTTCAGCCCCTCCTCTCATTAAAGCTCTGATTTTATGTTATATAAATCTCATCAGTATTCCTGACAACGTGGAATTTATGTAATGTTCAGTTTTCTTTTATTCCTTTAATGCTACATTTGTAGGGTCAAGGAGGGCTTTTAAATTATCTAGGAGAGAGATCATTGTATATGACTGGAATTTTTCCTCACTCAGTTTAGAGTTTAGAGTTTCAAATACCAATAAGCTATCTTCTGTACAGTTTCTCAAGTTTGCATCCTCTGGTTGAGAAAGTACAATGGAGAAACAAAGAGAAATAATATTTGGTCAATTCATCAAGTAAAAAGTATTAAACTAGTACTCTGTTGATTAAATGAGTATGTCAGTAAAACACTTTATATAATGCTCAATACAGATACTAGAGTAGGGGGTTATTAAGAAAGAATTTGAACTGTGTGCAATCAAAAATTGATAACTTCTGCTTTGCAGTTTATCAAAATCAATTATTCAATAAATTCCATATCTGAAGACTGCTCAAATCTCTCACACATTTTGATGACTAGGGAGCTGTGGCTGTCTGACTTCTTTGATCACAAGTGAGCAGATTATCTGGGCTTCATTCTTCATTTACCGTTACATGTAGGAGTCCTTTTTGATCATGAGAACTGTAAGCCAAGGAACAAACATAAAATAATCCTGAAAACAGAGCAAATGTGTAGGAAATTTCTAAGGCTCAAGGGCCTGAGAGAGCCTGGAAAACCAAAACAACAACCAAAAAAAAAAAAAAAAAAAAAAAAAGGTATCAAATTGAGAGTGTTGGCTGTAGAAATTACAGGCAAAATCAGCAGTCACAAAAGTAACAACATTCTCAGTGAGCTGAAAGTAAGAGGGTACAGGTTTGGTTTCCTTGCCACTGTACAGCTAACTATCTTGCAATACTTCATAGGAGCTCAGGAAAATGTTGTTACCTTCCGGCAGGACAGAGACACTCTCTACTAATTTCCAAGGCACGTGACCTCGCAAAATTGGACCCATTCCTGTTTCCCACTTCTGACTGAGGGACTATGAGTAGTTAATGTGTGCTGAAAGAGGAAATGTCATTTTCCTCAGTGGTGCAGACACTGATGAGTTGGCTATTTTCCAATAAGTAAACCAACTCAGGCTCATGCAAACAACAATTTAAACTCAGTAGTTCCCACATACAAATCAAAGTAGGAAAGGGGAATATTGGGAAGAATGGTGTTTGCAAAACAAAGAATGTTAGGATAATAGGCTAATGAGGAATGAAACTGAGCAAAGTTCAGTAAGCACATGTATAAAAATGTAAAGGATTAAAAAAAGTTGTTGAGTGAATAAATTAATAGCTAAGAAATTAATACTTGAGTTTATGAGAGGGAAAGTTTAAAACATTAAAAAACAAAAGTGCGTATCAACCAAGCTTTTGTCACTTGAATTCCGCCTGTCAAGGTAGATATTGGCGCTTTTTACATTTAAATTTGTATGCTTAGCTGTAGAACTAAAGAGGCAAGGAAAGATGGCTTCTATTGAAGTTAAGGAAAAGATAAAGAGAAGCTGAGCCTGTGATATGTGCCTGCAATCTCAGCACTGGGGAGGCTACTGTAGAAGTCTCACTACAAACTCAAGCCAAACTCAGACACAGTAAGATCCTGTCTCAGAAGACAAAATGACTAGTAGGATAAAGAGACATTCATTGATCATTTATCTAGACTATGCACACACGTCACACAAATTCACTGTAAACAGTAACAGCAACAGTAAAACTGTGGCAAGAAATACTGAAGGACCTTGCTCAAGCTTCTACATATATAGCATGATGCTCTGCAGAAAAAATAAATGAGATTGGAACCATGCCTGTCTTATTTCAGTGCAGAGTTTTTAACCTTTCCTGAAGAATGTTCCCCAGACTGCCTAACAATAAAATTATTTGTGGTGCTTGTGAGATATTTAAGCTCCCAGGTCCTAAATGTAGAAATCCACAAGGAAATATCTCCTGGGTTTGGTCTTTTTGCTAGAGGTACCTCTCAAATTATCTTGTCTCATCTTTCTTATTTATTTATTTATTTATTTACTTATATGTTTGTTTCTTGGTCTACTTAGTGTTTTCACCATGCATTCACCTGTGGAGACTTCAGGTTGATTTGAGGTGTCTTTCCTCATCACACTCCATCTTATTTTTTGAATGACTAGTAGGAGCTATCTGTCTCAGCATATTCCAGCAGTGAGGTGAGAGATGCTTGGGTTTGTGCCTAGCTTTTGCATGGGTTCTGGGAATGAACTTAGATCAACATGCTTGTACAACATTGAACTATCTCCCCAGCTTCTAATTATTTTGTTTTTAATTTCAGGAAAATGTACTGACACCGCACATTCATGATAGATATTCCATTATATAAAAGTCTTGCTTGAAGGGGAGAAATGAAGACATAGCTCAATAGTAAAGAGTGCATACTGCTCTTGATTTTGGTGCCCAGCATCCACACTGTATAGCTCACAACCATTGTATCTCCAGCTCCAGCTCCAGGGTATCCAATGCCTCTGGCCTCTGAGGATACTTTTACTTATGTACATACAGAACACAGATACACAGAGACAGCTACTAACACAGACACAGACATAGACACACAAGTAAAAATAAAAATATATAACTCCCTGGTTGGAGCTGCAACATTTCTCTTATAAAAGGAAGAAGTGTAGATGTTTTAGACTAATGAAATTTTTTCACTTTAAAAATTCCTAGAGGCATGAAGGAATTTTAATTTGTATTCACAAGAGACGAATGAACAATAGTTAAATAAATGATATGGTAAAAGAGATGGGAAATGAAAATATTTGTAAAAGAAATAAAACTTTACTCATATGTTCAAAGTTTTTTTTTGAAGCTATAAATGGTTTGAATTCTAAGTAATGTTTTATAACATAAAAAGGTAGTTAATCTCTAAAAGAAAAAAAACATTAAAGCTAATTGGACTTTTAAATCTGATATGCCCACAGGGAAGGGCTGTTCTTGATTAACAATTATAAATTCATTTTACAACATACATTTTGGTGAAGGTTAGAGAGGAATAATTAACTTCCCATGGAAAGATTCAGTAATAAAGATTCACTAATTACTAGATGAGCAAATCAGGTTAGACATGACCTGAACATGGAAGAAGCACAACACACACACACACACACACACACACACACACACACACACACACACACACAAATGTTTCTCAAGTATAAATTCTAAGATGATGTGTGCAATACTTATGTCAAAGTTTTACTTTCAGATGACTCTCTTAGGTTTCATAGGTACCAAGCAATTCATTGGATGTCTTAGGTTTGGGTTCATTAAGTTTTGCAGAAATCTTTTTGAACCACAAAATTTAATAAATACAATGACTTTATTACGAGCTTTAAAAATATTTTGTCAAGATTTTTTTTAAAATAATAATGTTCACTATATATACTGTATTACCACAAAATAATAGTTTCAAGAGCTTCAGGGTACTCTTAATGGTCTGAAACAGAAGAGTGGACAAAGAAAATGTGGTAACCATCTTTTGTAGGAATGAATCCCCACCTATAAAGTGAGGCGGCCTGAGGAAGGAACTTTTCATCTCCCCACCATTTACAGGGTAAAGGCTATAGTTTATGAGGCCAAGGGCTACCAAGACCAAGTGCCATGTATCACTACATGGCAATACCTAGTAGAGAAGCTCCGTGTTTGGATGAGACCCTTTTTGTTACTAGCTATTCCCTGCCCTTCTTCCTCTAAAGGGGGCTGTTGGCCTTGGACCCCTGCCTTGCTCCCCTTTTCTGATCCCGAGGAGGCTTTCTGTCCCCCTTCTTATGTTCCTGCTCCTGCTACCTCTGCCTCTACCCAGCCAGCACAGGCAGAGGGAGGAATAGCCCCTGATTTCCCTGACTCTCCTGACTCCACTTGGAGTCCACCTCACACTGGGGCCCATTCTGTCCAGATGGTCGACTCTACTATGGCCTAACCCCTCCAGGATATGGGACCCCCAGATGCCGAGGGGAGACAGTTCATGACATACATGCCATTTGCCAGTAATGAACTTTACAATTGGAAGTTGCAGAACCCCCCATTTTCAGAAAGATCATCAGCTATCACAGGTCTTCCAGATGTAATCATGTTGACATTCCTGCTTACCTGGGATGATTGTCAGAAACTGCTCCAGGTCCTCTTCATGACAGAGGGGATCATGGGAGCTGCCCGGAAGCAAATGGGTTGCCCACACAAGTCCAGGCTGATATTAATGCAGTCTTTCCTTTGACTCAACCTGACTGGGATTTTAATACTGTTGAGGGTAGAGAGAGATTCCAGGTCTACTGCCAGTTTCTGAAGGGAGGCCTCCAAGAGACTTCCAGATAACCCACAAATTTATGTAAAGTAAGCCAAGTAATGCAGGAAAAAATGAGAGCCCCATGGAATATCTAGAAAGACTTTTTGAAGCCTATAGGACCTACACTGCTTTTGACCCAGAAGCCAGAGAGCACCAGTCAGCTGTTAACATGGCTTTTGTTAACCAAACTGCCCCTGACATCAGCCAGAAGCTTCCGCACCTGATGGCTTTGTGGGCAAGAAACTAAGTTAATAGCCATAGCTGAGGTCAGAGGACTGACAAAAGTGCCACTTCCTGCCATGAGCTTCATCCATACTGATAAGAGAGAGCTGAAAAGCCAGGTCACAGAAGGGACAAAGGTAAGCCAGCCCCCATTGAAGGAAAAACCCATTCTCCATTAGAGAGAGACCAATGTGCCTATTGCAAGAAAAAAGACCATTGAAAGCACGAGTGCCCTAAAAAAATCAGACAGAGGGCCCAAAAGTTCTGGAATTACAACTAAAATAACTGAGGGTGTCAGGGCTCAATCCTGCTCCATGAACCCTGGGTAACCCTAAAGAAGAGGGGAAGCCCATAGGCTTTCTGGAGAACAAAGGAATACAACATTCTATTTTGAAACAACTGTTTAGGCCATTTTCAAATTGAAAAGCATGAGTGCAAGGGGCAGTGGGCACTACACCCTATCCATGGACTATCTGAAGAAAGGAGGACTTGGGAGAGGGGTGGGTAACCCACTCATTTATGGCCATTCCTGGATGTCCATACCCCCTGTTGGAAGAGACCTCCTCACCGAAATGAAAACCCAAATCCATGTTGGCCCAGAGGGAATGGAAGTACTGAATAAGAATGGCCCCACCCATGTTCTGACTTTGGCCCTAGAAGAGGAATACAAATTGTTCCCTCAGCCAGCCCTTTCTCCAAGCACATTACTCCAGAGGTTCCTAGCAGACGTCCCCAAGGTCTGGGCAGAAAAAAAAAATCCAATGGGACTTGCCCGACGTTGAGCCCCAGTTCTAGTCCAATTAAAGGCTGGGGCTACACTACCTGAATCAGGCTATATCCAATGCCCACAGAAGCCAGAACATGGATCACATCTCACATTTACCCATTCTGGGAAGGAGAAATTCTGATTCCTTGCCAATCAGCATGGAACAATCCTTTCCTAGTCAAGAAGCCCTATTCCATTGACTTGGCCTGTGCAGGTCTTCAGAGACAAAAACAGTCAGGTGGGAGACATCCACTGCAGAGTTACAAACCTGTGTACACCCTGTTGAACAGCCTCACTCCTGAGCACACAATATACACTGTCCTTAACATGAAGGATGCCTTCTTCAGCCTGCCTCTGGCACCCACAAGCCAGCCTCTAATTTCCTTTGAATGGCAAGATTTGGAGAGAGGCTTTGATACACAACTTGGACACACCTGGCTCAAAGATTCAAGAACCCACTTACCATCTTCAGGGAGGCACTGCATGAGGACTTGGGTGAGTACCAACAGGCCACTCACAAATAACTGTGCTCTAGTATGTAGATAACATCCTGATTTCAGCTTCCGACTTGAAGATATGCCAGCAGGCCATACCAGACCTGATATAGGAGCTGAGTAAACTTGGCTCCCGAGTGTCTGCTAAGAAGGCCCAGCTTTGTCAATTTGAGGTCACCTATTTGGGGTACATATTCAAGGGGAGCCAACATATGCTGTCAGATGCCCAAAAGCAAACCATCCTTAGTATCTAAGTTCCATCAACCTGAAGGCAAGTAAGGGAATTTCTGGAATTTGCCAGGTTTTGTATACTTTGGGTGCCAAGGTTCACTGAGATAGCCAAATCATATATGAGGCCACCAGGGGCCAAGAAGATAAAATAGAATGGACCCTTGAGATGCTCGTGGCTTTTAAGACATTAAGAAAAGACTTAGTGGAGGCACAGACCCTGGCCTTTCTGGATATTCACAAATCTTTCCGTCTGTATGTGGATGAGAGAAAGGGTATAGCAAAGGGGTGCTCATCCAAACTTTGAGACCATGGAAACAACCTGTGGCTTATTTATTGAAGAAGCTGGACCTGGTGGCCCAAGGATGGTCAGTCTGCTTCTGGATCATAGAATCATAGCTGCCACTGCCCTGCTAGACAAGGGTGCTGACAAAATAGCCAAGGGGAAGGAACTTGGTATCACCATGCCAGATACTATTGAGGGGACTTATAAGAATCCACCTATCTGGTGGCTGTCCAATGCCAGACTGGTGCACTTTCAGGCTCTACTTTTGAATTCCCCAGGAATAAGATATAACCCATCATCTGCCCTAAACTTAGCCACCCTGCTACTTGACCCATCCTCAGATGTGCAACATGATTGCTGTATAGTTCTAAGGCATATCCAGAACATCAGGCTTGACATGACTGACATGCCCTGGCCAGACAAGGAAAGAATCTACTTCATAGATGGTAGCACCTTCATCCAGAATGGAATCAGGTATGCACGGGCAGTGGTAGTGGTTTTGGACTCTGTTATTTAGGCAACTCTTTGCTGCTGGGAACTTCAGCCCAGAAAGCTGAACTAAAGGCTCTAATCCAGGCTTTAAAACTGGCAAAAGGGGCCATAGCTAACATTCACACTGACAGCATATATGCCTTTGCTATGGCTTATGTACATGGGTCTATATACCAAGAAAGGGAATTATTGATTGCTGACTGAAAAACCAAATGATAATAATAATAATAATAATAATAATAATAATAATAATAATAATAATGAAGTAATACTTGCTTTATTGGAGGCATTATGGCTTTCTCTCAAAGTGGCCGTAATTCATTGTCCAGGACATCAGAAAGGAACATCAGAAATAGTCTAAGGAAACAAGCTAGCTGATAAAGCAGCAATGGAGGCTGCCCAATGCCAACATCCTGGTAGCTTTGTTGTGCCTTCCTAGTCATACCTGAATATACTGCTGAAGACAAACAAGGTCAGGAAAAATGCCAAGGAGTTTACAGAAAAGATGGCTGGTTGCTGACCACTGAGGGCTGGACTATCCTACCTAAGCAGTTTGATATGCAGTCACCCATTAGATTTATCAAGCCTCACACCTGCATTCCTGAAATCTGAAGGAATTGCTCTGAGGTGCAAGGTACAAAATATTTGACTTAGGGCACTGGCTGATCAAGTAATCTCACCTGCCAGGCTATGAACCACTCAGGCCCTAATCATGGAGCCACTCTAGGAACCAGAATCAGGAGTCAACAGCCAACCAATTATTTGATTTAAAGCCCACTGCAGAAGACAAAACCCAAACACAAAACTGCTGGAATGACTGAAAAATCAGAGACTAGATAGCCCAGCAACCTAGGATAATAGAAACATTTCTTGTTTGGTTTAAAAAAGAACTATCAATAAAAGAAAATGATATTCTGTTATACTCAGATTAGTGTCTTATTCCATCATCATCAGAGAAGTTTCCTCCTGTAGCACATGGGAAGAGATGTAGAAGACCCATAGTCAGATATTATGTAAAGAAAGAGTCCTTGGAACACACATCTCTAAATATGATGATGGGATGTTTCCATCAAGCTCCTCCCTTAGAATCGGGGTGGAAAGTGTTTAACAGCCAGAGGGGATGGAGGACATTAGGAGAAGAGGGCCCTCTAAATCAACTAAGCAAGATGCCTATGAACCCACAGAGACTAAAGCAGTAAGCACAAGGCCTACCTGGGTTTGCACCAGGTCTTCTGCATATATATTATGACTTTCAAGTTAATATTTTTATAGGACTCCTGAGTCTCTGAATGAGTGGATCTCTGATTCTTGTGCTTGCTCTTGGGGTTCTTTTCCTTCTGTTAGGCTGCTTGTTCAGCCTTGATGTGATAGTTTTGTTTCATCTTATTATAATTTTTGTCATATTTGGTTGTTATCTTCTAGAAGCTTGATCTTTTCTAATGAGAGACAGAAAGGAAGTGGATTCAGAGGGGAGATGGGTAGCGGAGGTGGAAAGGAAATGGAATCAGCAGGGGAAGAAGAAAGCCAGTTTTCCAGCCTGTGGATCCAGATGTAGAACTCCAGCACCATGCTTCCTGCCACGATGATAATGGACTAAATATTTGAACTGTAAGCCAGCCCCAATGAAATGTGTTTTTGTAAAAATGTAGCCACAGTCACAGATGTCTCCTCACTGCAATAGAAACCTATGACAGCTTCTATCTAGAAGAATTAAAATGAAGGGACTGGGATAGTGTTTGAAGTCAAAGGGAACTGCAGAAAGCTTAAGAATCAGGGGAAAATTGAATGTATTAAAAGGATTCTGAATCAACACATACTTATCTAGTACCAGCATATATTAGACACCTTGAGAAATTCAAATAACACAACAGGTCTTTTCAAAATATATGAGACAGAGACAGACATTATGAGATGGCTAGTGTTGTCAAATCAATGAAATCTAGAATCACCTGAAGGGTCTCAGAAAATATCTGTACATATTATTTTATTTATATGAATTTATATTGTAGGTGGCACCATTAACCTGGGCATGGAATCTAAGACTGTTTAAAATTGTAGAGAGCCAGATGCTCACTGTCATGCATGCATTAATTAATTCACCGATTTCTATTCTTTTTTATTGGCTATTTTCTTTATTTACATTTCAAATGTTAGCCCCTTTTGAGGTTTCCCCCTTGGAAACTCACTATCCCATCCCTTTTCTCCCTGTTTCTATAAGGGTGTTTCTCCACCCACCCCTACTCCTTCCTTCCAGCCCTGGCATTCCCCTACACTGAGGCATCGAGCTTTCATGGGACCAAGGGCCTCTCCTTCCATTGATTCTGGATAAGGCCATTCTCTGCTACAAATTCAGCTGGAGCCATTTGGTATACATGGAACTCTCCATGTATACTCTTTTGTTGGTGGTTTAATCCCTGGGAGCTCTAGGGGGTCTGGTTGGTTGGTATTGTTGTTTTTTTCTATGGGGTTGCAAACCCTTTCAGCTCCTTCAGTCCTTTCTCTAACTCCTCCACTGGAGACCCTATGCTCAGCCCAGTGGTTGGCTGCAAGCATCCACCTCTATATTTGTCAGGTGCTGACAGAGTCTCTCAGGAGACAGCCATATCAGGCTCCTGTCAGCAAGCACTTCTTGGCATCCACAATAGTGTGTGCATTTGGTGTCTGTATATGGGATGGATCCTCAGGTAGGACAGTCTCTGGATGGCCTTTCCTTTAGTCTCTGCTCCACACTTTTTTTAAAAAGATTTTATTTATTTATTTTATGTAGGTGAGTACAAGTACACTGTAGCTGTCTTCAGACACACCAGAAGAGGGCATTGGATCTCATTATAGATGGTTGTGAGCCACCATGTGGTTGCTGGGAATTGAACTCACGACCTCTGGAAGAGCAGTCAGTGCTCTTAACCACTGAGCCATCTCTCCCGTCTCCTCCTGCTCCACACTTTTGTCTCCATATTTCCTCCCTTGAGTAATTTGTTCCCCCCTTCTAAGAAGGACTAAAGCATCCACACTTCAGTTTTTCTTCTTCATGAGCTTCATATGGTCTGTGAGTTGTACTGATCTCTTTTCTTGACTCTTGTTGTAATGTCCATGTATTCCAAGCCCTTGCTGTCTTTACTTCCCAGCTTTGCTGGACTATCCCCTGAACTGTGAGCTGGAACAAACCCTTTCTCTCTTAATTGCCTTTGTCGGGGGATTTTATAACAGCAACAGCAAAGAAACTAAGACTTCACTTTTCAAGGGTTGGGTTTCTCGATGAGACAGAAAATTCATCAGTCATCAGTGTCATATGTCACAGTGCTGAGCTCCTGAGCAAGATGAGCTGTCAGACTGTTATAAAGGTAACTGTGGTGGTTTGAATATGCTTTCTCCATGGAAAGTGGAATTATTAGGAGATAATGGCCTTGTTGGGGATGTGGCCTTTTTGGGAGCAAGTGTATTATTGTTGGGGTAAGTGTTGGAGTTCTCCTCCTATGTTCAGGCTCTACTCTTTGCAGAAGAGAGATCTCATACCTGCCTGAGCATGGCAGTCTCTCCTGGTGTCTTCTGATCAATATGCAAATGCTCAGCTCCTTCTCTAGTGTCAGGTCTGCTACATGTTCCTATGCTTCCTGCTATGATAAATAATGGAGTAAATTTCTGAAACTATAACCTGCTCCAATGAAAGGTTGCTTTTATAAGAGTGCCTAGGTCATGGTGTCTCTTCACAGCAATAGAAAACCCTAAAAGACAGTAGTAAACAAAATGCAAGGAGGTAATTGAGGCTGTGACTATAAACTGGTCAAAGGCTCACAGCTCAAGTACAGGGGACATTAATACTGCTGTTGTTAAATACACATGTCGTTAAACTACCTTCTAAGTATTTGTTATACCAATAGCTCAGTACTGCTCTTCTTTAACATTGATCAGAGAAGGTTCTTTGGTAGTAGGCAGTAGTTAATTCATACTTAAACAGGTCTAAACGTTGAGAATATAGTGACGGTTGAGGGTTTGTGCAGCCTTAAATTAGACACTATCAATTCTCAAAAGACTTGGAGAAAATTGTGGAAGAGGAAAGCACACACACACAAAAAAAATGTAAGAGCTGGAGACATGGAGGGTTGCATGCAGGAAACTCACGAAAGCTATGATACCTGCCAAGAGGAGGCAATTGATGCTACTGGGTGGGAGGTGGCCATCTTTTTTAAATGAATGTGGCAACGGGTAGGTTGCTCATGAGCATATAGGCAGCACTAGTTGGGTTCAGTAGATTTTTTTAGAGAAAGAGAGAGGGAGGAGGGGTAGGGAAGAAGGAAGCGGGAGGCCAGAAGGAGAGGGAGAGAGAACTCTTAAAGAGCAAGTCAATATATATAATTTTTAAAGTTTTGTTTTTTGGAAAAAAACTATTTTTTTGTTTGAAATACGGGTTTTAGGAGGTCAAGGTCCCTTTGTAAACTATAAATCATCACTTAGGAAAACCAAAAAAAAAAAAAAATGAGAGATAAGGTGTTGTCAGAAAACAAATTATAGAAGCAACGACCCTGATAACACTTATGCAATGCTAGTGCTTAAAAAAAAATACTCTTTGCAATTCCATTTAGACTCTCAGGCTTTGGGTCTCTTTTCTAACTCTATTATGAGCTTTCTGGCATGAGATGGGATGGCCTCAATCAAAGGATCTACTTGTGGGGGTCCCTGCAAATGCATACGGTTTGTAAAGAAATAATAATGAGAGGCAAGAAGGAACTCCATTTCAACCATGACCTAATTAGCCATTACTGCTTCAAAATCCAAAGGTGCACACCAGGCAGCTTGATTTAGACATATTTATATACAGTTAAATTTTGGGAAAAAAGTGTTTGCTAACAATTATTCTCAATCCCATGTACACAATAAAGGTTAAAGCATGGCTACATAAAAAGTATTTTTTTTTTTTTTGCAAAGCACAGGTGGCCTCTACTATGCTTAGGAGCATCCATCTGGTGTAGTTCCCATCATATTGATGAGGTAGAGGTCACCAGGCTATAAAGAATGTGTGACATCTCCCCTTAGGATAGGTTCTATGACTGAAGAGCAATGCTCATGATAAAGGTCTAGTGAGGAAGAACTTGGGATAAACACAGTAGTCTAGGAGACTCAGGTGTGGCTACATCCCACAGATAGCAATATCACCAGGTTATTAACTACATCCACTCTCAGCTTCTGAGGTGGAGAATATACAGACACATACTTTTGTTGAAGAGACAACCCTGTTGCTTAACATTTCTGGTTCCCCAGTGTTTATCTGTGAGCACAAAGACCTTGGTTGTTTATAGTGACTGGTCCTTTTAAGCCCCAAATAGAATCTTTATCTGGACCAAGGAATTCAACATAGAAGTCTGTGGATGACCAGTTATATGAAAATAGCATAGGCCTTGAGGCAGAGTTCATCAGCTGCTGACTCCTGTGTGTTTACAAAGAGGTTCTGTTTTCATTTATCTCTGGCCATGGAGATTTTCTGTGGTCTTTCTGGAGCAGAGGGAGTTTTCTAAAACCCACTGTAAATGCCACATTCTCAATAATCTGAGACCTATCAGAGTTCTGTATCAGCTAGAACATGTGCAAAGAGTTAAAAAAAGAAGAGTTGTGGCAGTCACTTTTTCTGTTTTATTTCTGATAATGATAGAGAGAATATATGTTTGTGACACATTTCAATAAATTAACATTTCATAGAACTGTGATGTTTTTACTACATAATAAGGTTAATCCAAACATGTAAAAAATTTCATTTTATTTCTTTTCTTTTTTTCTCATAGCAGATGACAGGAGCCCCACATTTCACTATCAGAGAAAGGAAATAAGTTACCTGCATAACAGCATTGGGCATTACCTACCCCAAGTGGAAAAAAGAATATCACTGAAGCAATCATCACTTAGAAAATGGGGGTTGCCATAATGTATTAATGGAATTTGTACTTAGTGTCTTACCCATTATTGCCACTTAAAGGAAACAGGATTAGCTGTTATAGCTACTGAACAATAAATAATGAACTATGAGAAAATAGGTAGGGAAATTACTTAGAAGCTATAACATCACCTACAGAAAATAATTGGCACCGGTCCATGGGTGGCGCACGCCTTTAATCCCAGCACTTGGGAGGCAGAGGCAGGCAGATTTCTGAGTTCGAGGCCAACCTGGTCTACAGAGTGAGTTCCAGGATAGCCAGGGCTACTCAGAGAAACCCTGTCTCAAAAAAACCCCCAGAAAACAATTGGCTAATGGTATGGAAGAACCAGACATACTCAGACATGATATAACTGAAAAATACATCTTGCTTCATGTGTTGCTAATAAAATTAGTCTCTGGGACATATTTCTATGACAGGCACTGTGATAATTGCTAAATACTTAAATGATGAAGATACATCTCAATTTCTGTGAACTTCTTTGTAGATGAGAAATATAAAGAAATATTTATTTAGTGTGATACTTAATAGATAGCTCTACTTTGAGTTATTTCAGCAGCTCTGTTAGCCTTAAAAACAGTAACACAATTTATTGAGCTAGCTAGACCTGTATAGTTGGGAATGTTCTCAAAGGTAATGAGATGAAGGTTTCATGATTGATAATTATGGAACTGTGGTCTTGTTTTATGAAAATATCATGCTGTATATAGCATAAATGACTCTCCAAATTTAGACTGTTCTCATAATAAGGGTAGTCTATACTAATCTGTGAGCAAATTGTCCTGCTCTTAATAATGTAACTGCTATCTATGGTTTCTATTTTTTGTAGACTTTCTGAAAGATTTTTTTTAAAGTATCTTTAAAATTTTGAAAACATTAATAACAAAAAATTGTCATTATTGTTGCTTCTACCTCATAACTGCAATTTTGCTACTATCATGAATTGTAATATAAATATCAGTGTTTTTCAATGATCTTAGGTGACTCAAAGGTTGAAAACCATTGTTCTGGACTCTATGAGACTACTAATGCCTAGAGGGCTAGACCAGAATAAAATGTTTTGAATCACCAAGTTCACTGGCACTAGACAGTGAGCTAAAATCCTCCTGTGAAAGATTCTGCAAGGCTTGCTAGTCACAACCCAACAATGCAGCACCACAATGAAGAGAAATTCTCTGTGGCAACCTTATGAAGAGAAATGCAACCTGGCCACTGATGCAGAAGTCAAGGTGTTGAGCCCTTAAATAAGAGAAAATGAGGATGAATTTTGCAGCAGCAAAAGACATGGTACTGTTCCAAGTACCTGAATGACTGACATGCAGAGACAACAACTTGAGAGCAAGTATGGAAGTTCACATCATTGTTGGCTGTTACTTTCAGTGTTAGCAGAACTTTCAAAGGTAATCATTTGGAATCAATATAGTAATTCTTTGTTTCTGAAAGCATTGAACTATAAACTCTAAGACAAAAATCATTTGTCCAAAATGTGTAAGGTAGATTTTCTATACCATATTTCATTCCAAGATTATTTTCACTTTGAATGTGCATCTCTAACTTAAGAGAGTTAATGTTTATTATCATCCTGATTAAATTCCCTATTCTGGTACAAATTTGAGTAGGTATTAGGTCAAACACACTTTAAAATTTAAAATATAAAGATAAGCGATCACCACCTTTGTTTATATACATACCATGTCAGGGAAATAAAAATTCATAGTTTTTTTTTAAATTTAGTTTTTGTTTTTACTCAGTTAAGAGCTTTTCCTGAGTGGTAGAAGGAAGAAAGAGAAAGGAGTGAGAGAAGAATGGAAGAAAATTTCCCTTTAATAAAATCAAGTCCTATTTTTAAAAAGCTCAAGTATGTAAAACAATTAAAATCAGAAGGTAAGATGCTTTAGTAATAGTCTCATCCCAAGGAAATCACACAGTACACTTATTGTTTCTTATATTGAATACAAATATGCTTTCCTGTAAAGTCAAGCCCTTATTTTGAAGGGTTACCTTCTGGAGTTGGTCTCTTGGAGACATTTCTTAAACTTATATTTTAATTTCAAATACAGAATTTCTTAAACTTATATTTTAATTTCAAATACAGAATTTCTTAAACTTATATTTTAATTTCAAATACAGAAGCTCCCAGCACAATGCATTGAATCAATCTGAGAACAATGATCCCAAAGTAACACTCTATATTCCAGTATATATGTAATCATTACAACATTTATTGCTTCTGAATATCGAGATATTAAACAGATACATCCCTCTCTCTTAGATTTTGGTTGTCAAATGCATACTTGAGCCAAACACAAGAAACACATATCAATTTTTCTTAGTATATGAAAAAATGGAATATTATTGGAATCTGTGGTTGGCCTCAAATAAACCAGTTTTCAATGAGTAGTCCATACCAATGCAGAGTTAAGTATTATGGGGATTTTAGTTAATTTTGATTATGCAACTACTCTTCCTTAAGACACTACTTGAACAAAGCTATACCACATTTTAACTCGGGGTTGATGAATCACTACAGGAATGTCCATTCATTTTTTAATTTATTTCATATGTTTGAATTTACTTTCTATATTTAATAATGCAATATCACATACTTTTCAAAGTTAGGAGATATAATATTCAAATACTTTTATATGCATACTCTAATGAGGTAAAAAGACAAAGGATAACAAATAGAGAAATGTCAAACATTTTTCCCCACAGGAATGACAGCCGTCTTTCAGTAGTGAGCTCCATTGTTTTGTTTACCACACTGTAGTACTGAGTAAAGGCCATAATGAAAAGGAAAACTGAGTTTAAGAAGGAAGTAAAAAACTGAAAGAAGTTATAAACAGATGCTATATTTTGAGAATAAGACCTTAAGGATTACAGAGATTTACATTATGGAACACCAGAATGCCAAGAGCCACAGTGATAAATTCTGTTCTTAGGTAGGCAAGGCCATAGTGCCTGACAAGACCACAGGATGTACCATTTAGTCATGGGACAGTGAGGATGTAACTGGTTTAGTCATGGATCCAGTTTGGTAGGGTCCTGGAGATAGATGCTGATTCATAGGACCATTTTTTCCCCATCAGTGCAGTTAGATGAAATGGAATCATGACATTAGTGGAGGCAAAGCCTATGCCTGTGGTAAAGAAATGGGTTTTACCAGCCTGGGAGCACATAGGGATGGACCCATGGCTCCAGCTCTATATGTAGGGGAGGAGGGCCATGTCGGGCACAGGTGGGGAGAGGAGGTTCTTGGTCCTGTGAAATCTGGATGTCCCAGTGTGGAGGAATTCGAGTGTGGGGAGGTGGGAGTGGGTAGGTGGGTGGGGGGCACATCCTCATAGAAGCAGGAGGAGGTGGGTATAGGTGACTCATTGTTACTGGCTTTAAGAATGCCAGAGAAACATCTATTGAGCCTTCTTAAGTTACACGTAAAAGACAGGGCAGAGCCACTTGACTGTGTGCTTAAAAAGAATATAGTCTGTGACTGACATCTGAGAGTCTGATTTTGAAGGTGCATGAAAATAACTTTGATTTTGAAAATACATGTGGTAAAGTAAAAGGATTTTCATTTAGGTAAATTTTTAATCATACAGTTACTACAAATTAAGATTACAATGTAGCATAGGAAACCACACTAATTCTGAGTTGTGAAAAACTATACAATTTTTTGAGATGTAGATCAGAGGTCTTAAAACCTAAATGTCAATATATTTTAGAGCAATTAACTAAGCATGCCTCTTACAAAGCAAAACAACTTTTCTCAGAAACAAGGATTCTCATACTCTCGTTAAAGCTGACATAACATACGTTTTGAAATTATCGGTATCAAAGTCCTACCATTTTTTTTTGAGAGAGTAATTCACTTTGAATACTTTATTGAAGTTGTAAAACAACATGGTGTTTTAAATAAAATTAGCGCCCCATACCAGGTAAGGTATTAATTTGAACCTCACTGCAGCTCCTGGTTAAACACACAAAGGATTAGTGAACTTTTATGTTTATTGTTACATTGTTCACAACACTCAGGAATCAGCCTAGATGACCATCAATGAATGGTTATAGAAAATGTTGGGTATATGCACAATGAAATTATACTTAGCTGTCAAGAATGAAATCAAAGCATCTGTAGGAAAATGAGTGGAACTAGAGGTCAATATGGTAAGTGAACTAAGCCAGATGCAGAAAGAAATATGTTTTCTCTTATACTAAATCTAGATGTTTCTATATCTGTGCAACTCATTAAACATTATATATGTGTGTGTATGTATACACATATAAATACATACACACACATATATCATGTTGTATGTGTGTGTGTGAGAGAGAGAGAGGGGGGGAGATAGATAGATAGAGAGAGAGAGAGAGAGAGAGAGAGAGAGAGAGAGAGAGAGATGGACTCTGAAGGGAAGACACTATAAGGGAGGAGAAGAGAGTGTTAAGGAATGCATGAGAACTGGAAACAAAAGGAGGAAGAAATCTATCTGGCAGGAAGAAAGCAGCTACGGTAGGACTTGCAGAATGCATGGACGCAGTGGGAGAGAGATATGGAATAGGAACTAAAGTATAATGACAAACATGCATAAAAAGGCCACAACAAAACCCACTACTTTGTATGCTGACTTAATAATGACCAAGTTCTCTAGAGGTAAAAATTTCTATATCCTCTATGTTAGGGAATAGGCACTAATGTTGTAGAAAAAGCATTTTTAAAGTATCATTTCAGATTATAAGGACATCACTCAGTGAGTTGTATGTTAATACAACACTCAGACTTGGTACAATCTAGAATAAAAATTAAATAAAAAATATAAATCTATTAAATGTGAACCAGAAAACGAGTGCCAAGATGTTACTAAAAGCTAAGTCTCAAGATGACAGTGAAAACAAATAGAATCATAAACTAAAAAAAAAAATAACTGCTATGGCTTAGTTAATGTAATGTGTTCTAATATATTCTTAATAACAAAGATATACTTCACGATACATATAGTATTATATACAATAATAGGTAAAGACTAAACTGTTCTTGATATTATTGACCAGATGGATTAAGAAGTGCATTTGTGGAAAATTCTGGCCACACAAGGGTGAAATGAACTCACTTAACCCATGCCAAGAGAAAACAGTAGGATTCAACAAATTCTTACACCGTACAGGGTTCAATGGAATTTGCTCATTCTATTTCTAATTTATCTCATGTCACCAATGTGCAATACATAAGCACCATTTTCACTTTCAAGAGAAATTTTTCTTCTACACAGTACACATTTGTGAACAATCTATTTTTTTTCCATCTTGACGTAAATGTGCATAAATCTGTAAATTACTTACATAAGAAATACTATGTATTCTGGAGTATCCAAAATGAGCTTAAATTCAAACAACCTTTGGAAAAATATTCATATTTAAGCTTTCCTGGAAACATTATGACAGATATTATCTAATCGTTCTTTAACTAGACAGGAACATTTATTGTGCTAGATATCAGATTTTAACCATTCTATAGGCATAATTTAGAGCACCATGCAAAATCACTTTAGAAATGAGTCTAGAAACCATGGGTCCCTGTATGTGTGAAACTGAATGACTGACCAGTAAATTCAGGTAAAAGCTCTTGCATTGGTGAACTCTCCACTCTGACCATACTACTGTGGTAGACCTGCCCACCTCATCTGTGATCTCATAGGTGCATAATCTCCACTCATATGTAATCTTTGTCGCAATTCCATTGCACCTGCATTAAAGCCTGCACATCAACAAAGAGACTTCTCCTTCAGACACAAGTGTCAGGAACAAAAAGCTGTAACCTATAGGTGGAAAGGATTCACATATATAAAGGTACAGTTTTACTGGGACAGCTAATTAAAGTAGCATGAAAAAAAATTCGCCCCAAACTTCTGCTACTCCCCCCCCAGCTCAGACCACTGATCAGTTGTAGCATGTATTTAAACCAAGCAATCAAGTGATGGGGTGAAAGCAGCGGGCAATCCTACCTCCAGATCAAGGACTAAATGACACTCTGTCATGCATCTGGCTTCTGGGTAATAGATGCCCTCTGGGTAAAAGGGCTAACTGTGTCCAATATTCTGGACAGGGGATATAAGATCAACATCCTAAGAGACTATTAAGTCCTGGATCTCTAGTCTTTTCCACCTAAACAAATAACGATAAGAAGCCAGACTGATGTATGCATGGTCTCGGGGTTTTCATAGTTGAAACCAAGAAAAACTCATTTTTATTGCGACAGTAGCACCACGTCTGGTCAGTGGCATATGGTAAGACTCAGGCAATATGAAGTCGGATCTTTCTACAGCACTTCCCTTTGCAACCACTGTCAAGAAATTTTCTCCTCCATAGTTAGACAGGACTTAGATCCTGGCAAATCAACAGATGTGATTGTGGCAATATTTGTCCACGGAGTCAGTTTTAATATTATAGCAAATGATATGTAATTGTGTCCATTCTCTCAGTTTTATGGAGGAATATATATTTTCGGTGTGGATGGTCGAGCCATCAGAAAGAGGCCACCAGGAGCCTTAGCACACATTTTACTAGCATCCACGATTTGTGTCAAAACAGTTTGTGCTTTTGAGTAAATACTCTCATTGAGCAAAACAGTTTTGAAGGGTGTCCTCAGATAATGATTGAATCTCACGTTTGTAATAAGGAGGCAGGTGCTTGTGCCTTGGACTCTAAGTTGTATTTATCCATGGGAAGGACAGCCTCCAGGACCATTTCTCTTCACGGTACATTCAATTCATCTGATTCCAGACACGTGTTGCAGCACTCCAAAATTCATCTCTAAAAAAAGTCTCTGGAATTTAAGCCAACAAATGAAAATGAGTGCTGCACAAAATATAAAGAGTGAATTGAACAGCTGGGCAGAGCCGTAGCTGTCTGACAGAGATAACAAATGCAAACAATTGACCAGACTGATGCTTTTATTAAAAAGTCACTGCAAGCTTTGGACAGGAGGGAAACCTGAAGAAAGGATGACAACTGGAAGAAACATTCCACGTTATCATCTGTATTTCTTGTTTTTTTTCCAGTGTAAGCATAGTCAAGAAAATGCCTTTAACAGCTTTGGAGGACAATTAGTAATGGTAACACTTCCGTCATCTCTTTCTTTCCTGTTTACTTCAAACATAGCCCTGAAAAAATTAAGAAAAAAAGATGAGCACAAGTAAATAGAAGTATTTTAACTATAAGAGCTTCTTAAACAACTTTGCAGTTTCCTAGGTCAAGGTCTCTTCCATCTTCTCTGCTTCAACAGCCACTGCCCCACAGTCTTCTCCTCTTATCCTCTTTCCCTGCCTCTGGCTCCTCCCACTCCTCTTCTACTGCCCAATCACTGGCTGTCGCTTTATTTAACAAATTTGATTGGACAGAAGGTTTACAAGATTCACTCCTCCTTAGCAGCCCCTCCCAAGAGGGAATTACCATGACAACAAGAGGCTAGGGCTATCCACCACAATAACGATTTCCAATATTCACTACACACCCTGCTCTTACCATTTAACTTAATAGAATACATTTATCAGATTTAATGAAATTCTAATGAATTATTTTAACATTTAAAATAACGATATAGTATAATACTTATCTGCTGACATATTATGTATCCTTCATAATAAAAAACATACTAGTATAGCTGATATACAGAAGAAAGAAATAAAAAAGGTCGTAAAGTGGTTCAAATTTATTACATGGCTAGTTCTTACATATAACTCAGTTTTCTTCAATGGTAATTAGTTATATCTGTGATAATAACTAAAATTTCTAAACATACACTGCTCAATGTTTAAAAACATTTACATGAAACACAGATAATGAGAGGCCCACTGGCACAATGATTTGTATTGCTCGTGGGGAAATCTGCCAAATCAGACTCATAGAGAAAAGGGAACCAATGAAGTAATATCCAAAAACCTAAGTCATACAAAGCCAAAAAAGCCAACCTACATTTTTGTGGTAACAAACCACAGAAAGAACAAGAAACTGTTCCCTACATTTGAGTAATTATGACAGCTTGGGAATGAAAACGCAAAATTAAGGAATTGGGGACTATCATGAACTCAGGAGAGACAAAAATACAGGTTATTTAGAGGTATCTACTCAGGGAAATAAAATGTACTTTATTGTTTATCCTAGTTCATAACTATGCTGATAATATTAAAAAATGCTGTGGTGATTTGAGTGAAAATGACCCTACTGGGTAAAATTTGAATACATGGTCCCCGTTGGTATAACAATCTGAGAAGGATTAGAAGGGTTAGCCTGTGGGGAGAACTATGTCAATGGGGAGATATGAGGTTTCAAAACAGTGGTGCCATTATGAGTGTGTTCTCCCCTGTTATTGCTACTATTCTTTTTCTCTCCCATCACTGACTCTAACCTTCCTTAAACTGTAAGCCCAATTAGACACTTTCTTTTATAAGTTGTTGTATCCCATGTCTTACCACAGCTTAGAAAAATAAGAAAATACTTTGGGTGCTTTCACTAGTGAGTATCCAAATCCTTGTACTTGGTTGATAATATGAGGCTAACTTTTTGCTTAGAGTCTGTCCCAGAGAATAAATAAATTAGTGAGCACAAGATCTACTTGAAGAACAATGAGGCTTTCAAATCAAAAAGGAAAACAAATGATAAAGGGGCCTTTCCAGGCTAATCAATATACTTCTTAATATGAACCCAAATGTAGTGACAAAAAGTTCTAATTATGCTGTATCTTAATATCAAGTTTTCTTAACAACGTATGCCAGCTTAGAAATTCTAACTTGTAATTATATATATGATACAATCTTGCAAAAATAAACGGAGTTAAACAAGTTGTTTAGAAGAATAAATAACTTAATCATTGAAAGTATTAACTGCCATTATTTTAAGAAATCAAATGTTTCCTAATAGTACCCCTCTTCCCACATTCTGTCTGGCTGTCGATGTATCTGTCTATCAACCTATTAAGATTTTATTTCTGTGTATGGGTGTTTTGTGTCTGCATATATGTATGTACACAAATATGTGTCTAATGCCTTGAAGGACAAAAGAGGAAATCAGATTCCCAGGAACTGGAATTATAGGTGGTTATTGAATTGCCATACAGATGCTGGGAATTGAATCTAGGTCTTCTGGAAGAGTAGTTAGTGCTCGTAACCACTGAACAATTTTTTCAGTCCTGGATGTATGTGTATTTTAATTTGGATATCAGCTTCTACACCCTTGCAGAAGACACATATAAGATCAAATTCCTATACTTACACTACTTTCTACTATTTCTCAGATATGGCATGTTATTATAAGTGGTTTCTATAAGACACTGTTCCTTGATTTTATATCTTAATCATAATTTTTTGCTACGTAGTGCAAACTTTTCTGAAACTTTTACTATACATTCTCTCAATGTAGTTAGTTTTATCCAAACTGTAGATATTATAAATGATGGTTTATTTTAAGAGTGTAAGTGATTAAATTTCTAGCCACAGGGCTGGAGAGATGGCTCAGCGGTAAGAACAATGACTACTCTTCCAAAGGTCCTGAGTTCTATTTCCAGCAACCATGTGATGGTTCACAACCATCTGTGATGAGATCTGCTCCCCTTTTCTGAAGTGTAGGAAGTCAGAGTGCTCATATACACAAAATAATTCTTTAAAAAAAATTCTAGCCATATTTGTACATACTTTCACATGGACTATGTATTAATTTAATAAAATTTAATAAAGACTGGTCATTTCTGCTGTTTAAAACAGTGAAAATTAAAAAGGAAAACTATTATTCTATTCTAATAGTAATTTTAAGAATGAAAAGGAGACTCAAAGTGAGGAAAGGGTATGAGGCTCCATTTTGTTGGGTATTATTTGCTAATACTCTTAAATTGATTTAGCTGTATAATGGACAACTGCCCATCTGCACACATTATATACATGTAAAAAAAACTGTCAAAGATTAACTTATAGAACTATTTAACTAAAAAGTAAGTTTGATATGAGCAGAGGATTACAAATTCAAATGTTTATAAGAACTTTTTGTTGTATTAGCCTGAAAACACTGCAGGAAAATCATGCTGGGTACTCAGAACAGGATCTTTATGTGTTTTCCTATGTTATAAAACAAGAACTTTATTGACTAACATTAACTGAATGTAAAATAAAATATGCTAATCATTTATATGTTATTTCTTTTATAACCTCCAGAATGACCTTATGTATTAATTACTATTTTTTACTTTTCTAATTTCCTCATCATTAGTGAGGAGACCTAGATCTGAAGAGGGTAAGTGATTTGCCTAAGGTCACATAAATAGTAAGCAGGAGATCTGAGATTTAGATTAGGGCATATATACAAAACAAACAAACAAACAAACAAACAAACGAAAACTAAGTATTTGAGGCCTGTGAATAAGAGGCCACATTTATAAGGACAAGGGGCATGCTAAAATTTACATGGAAGGAAAGCTGTGTTCAAAAGAAGCGAAGACAACTGGGTCTGGGAGCAACAGAGTCTAAGATTAGGGGCCCCAGTAGAGCTCAAAGTGTGCCACAGAGTATATGAAGAAACAGAAAGAGAGGAGTTACACTAAGAAAACAGATAGTTCAATTCTGCGGGAGCTTCTCTGTCCAAGGACATTGTAAATCACTGAGCTCCAAATTCAAAGCAAAACCCCACAGAGGCAGGTGTTCAGCAAGCAGCAAATAGCAAGAACTGCTTGCTAAATAAAGTCTAGCTTACAGTATTTACTCTAATGGCAATACTGCAGGTTTTAAATTACACATTATATAAAGCAGGTTTTGAATTAATGATTCAAAAATAGAACACCACGAGGCCCTGGATCAGTCCCCAACTTAAATAAATCATAAATGCAATATAATTACCACTTTGCTTCATATATTAAATCTTACTGTTTTTACCAATTCGTTAGGAGATTAAAACCCTACTTAATTTTTCTTCCAAACTGGACCTAATACAAAGTATCAACTGAGGACTTGAGTTTACTGCAGTATGACTAGGATGGCTGACTGCAAAGGATACCTGGTTTGTTATTGGCCAGGAGACAATCGCACAGTATTGTAATAATACACCTGACCTATCACAACAGAAGCCCACTACTATCCTCATGGCAATCTTCCTTTCTCAGCCTCCTCAATGCTGAGATTACATGCATGGAAGGAAGGAAAGAAAAGTTTTCTGGGTGGCAGTTCCTCTCCTGGGAAATGGCACAGACATAACTAAATTATTTTCTTCTTGGTCGTATTTTTAAAACTCAGCTTCTATTTTTTTCAACTTGTCATTTCATCTTTTGCTAACATGGCATCATTCAGGGATTCATCAAAGTTAACCCCATATGAACCCTACCCAAAATAGCTCAAGAGACTAATTTTAAAGATCTTTGGGAAAATGTTCTGGAAGGACTCTTGTTTTTATAGCTGTAGTTTAAGATTCCCTATTCAAAAGCTATTAATAATCTAGTTCTAATGAAGTCTTTTTTATTAAGAATTACACATTATTAAAGCATGCTTGGGGGCAGTGAATATGGTTGTAAAATATAATGCAGTTTCTCATACATAAACTCTAAGGCACAGATGGAGGTTACAGTACCTGAAAAAGTCACTGCATGCTGCCAACACACAACGATGACATGGGATTATTTCTTCTTTCATGATTATTTTGAAGTCATAAAAGACATTTCTGTTCTCTAAAACTCTGTAGTACACTTAATATCTTTCTGTCCATGATCTTCTGATACAAGAAAATTCTTTTTCTTCTCAGATGAGATTCCATTCCACGAACTTTGTTCATTTAAATGGTATGAATTATCCATAGCCATCTCCACCTGTTCTTACAACTAGAATAAAAAAGTGTGATAGGAAACTAGTGAATTTTTCAGATTTAATTTGACCTCTTCAGGCTGGGAACATAGTTTATCAGGTACAAGCTCTTGCCATTCAAGCTGGTGACCTAAGTTAGACTCACAGACCCCAATGAAGTGGAAGAAGAAAACCAACTCCACAAAACTATCTTTTGACACCCATATTTGTCACAATCCCCAAAATGAATTTTTGAAAAAGGTACTCATGGTGTGAAATTATAATATCCAACAACAGCAACAACTTAACATGATAGTAAACCTTACTTTAAACATTTATTTTTCATATTTAATACCTAAATTTCTTTTTGAATTTTCATAAATGTGTATTTGAATTGAGAAGTATGTAATTGAGACCTGACATTTATGGTTGTAGGACTGACTGTATAATCTGTATGAATGAATACCTACCTTCTTTAGGCCTTCACTACATGCCTCATCTTATTGTTATTAAAGTGTTACTCTTGGAGTAGTTCTTATTTTATTATATACTCTATACACCCCTGTCCTTCTATCCATGATCTACTCTAGCAAACTCAGGATTAAAATGTTGATGGTGATGTACATACTACATATCTTTTAACTTTAACCCTAGCCCTGACTTTCCCAAGAGAACTGGCTTAAGGGAAAAAAAGCCACCAGAATTTGGTTGTATTTTCCCACTTTATGGTTATAGTGGTTTGAATAAAAGTGGCCTCCTAGGCTTATAAAGGTGTGGCACTATTAGGGGGTGTAGCCTTTTTGGAGTAGGTGTGGCTTGTTAGAGTAAATGCGTCATTGGGGGTGGAGGTTTCAAATGCTCAAGCCAGGACCAGTGTCACTCTCTCTCTTCCTGCTGTCTTCCCATCTGGGTTTAGAAATCTGGGCTCCTGTGCCAGCACCATGTCTGCCTGTGAGCCCTAATGCTTCCTGCCATGATGATAAAAGACTAAACCTCAACTGTAAGCCAGCCCCAATTAAATGTTTTGCTTTATAAGAGTTGCTGTGGTCATGCTATCTCTACAGAGCAACAGAAACCCTAAGGAAGACAATGGCTGTTAATAAGAAAGAAAAGGAAACATTCATCCCACTTGACCTATTTGAAAGCAGAAAGGAAAACAGCATCCTAATACTAAGTATTGTAAAAAGGGTTTCTAAACATAAGGTAAAAAATGCAAAACAGAAGAGCCAGATATTCATTAACTTTCCAAATAATCAGTTCAGCTCCAAATACAAACGACTTAACAGCCCAAGTTAAAGAAACGAGATACAGAAAAAACAAAGACTGAGAACTAAGGAAATCAGAGAAATAGACAAACAGATTCCCTAGTATTTCTCTTTCATGATTATCCGCTGCCTTAAAATCTCCCAACACTTAGTGGCTTAGGACCATTTATCCCTTTCAGGGTTCTCGGGGCTTAGCTGGAGCTTGTTGCTTTGGGTTTTCACAGATTGCAGGCAGCTATGGTTGGAGTCATCTGATGCTTGACATCTTCAATGGACTCATTAAGGGAAAGTATAAATAAGAACCATTGAGGAATTAGAGGTGGGGACTGTAGAGCATTACAATGGGTTTAAAAGGAAAGGACACGGTTTGCATAAATTTTCTTTTTATTGATGGTGGTGGTGTTGCATGTGCCACAATGCATGTTGAAATTAGAGGACAGACTCAGGTATCTGTCCCCCATCTTCCACCTTATTTGAGGCAGTTTCTTGCTATTTGGCACTGTGTACATCGGGATAGCTGATCCACAAGCTTCTGGGGATTCTCCTCTCTCTGCCTCCTATCTCTTCTGAGAAGCATTAGGCTTAAAGATGTATTTGACATGAGATAAGGATCATATTCAATTCCTCATGGCTGCAAGACAAGTTCTTTACCTACTACCATTTCTTTGGTCTTTGGTCCCTCAATTATTTTTTAATGAAATTGAACAAGGTCAGACTTAGAAGAGTAAGTATGTACTTTTAGAACTCTGTTCTTTTGTTTTGGATGGAAAAAAAACATGGATTATGTCAGTACACAAAGAAAAGACACCAGATCTGAAAAGACATTCTGACAATGATAAGAGTTTAAATTCAGCATCTGTATCCATTTTCTCAAAGCAAAGTCTTTGGACCCTTATACAATAAACTGAACAATGACTTTATATGTAAAACTTCCACTGCTGTTAACAGGTAAATATTGGCAGACCAACAAATGGTTAGAACTTTTGCAGTTGCTTAGTGATACAACCCTGGCAGTACCAGTGAGAGACTAAGAGTCAGACAGACTACCTTGTACACAGAAAGACAAGGAAGAGAGACCACGGCTAGGTCATAAAGGTAGAACATTTTCAAGATGAATGGCTTCTTCCTCACCTTCCTGCCTTAAAACAAAAGCCTGGCAGCATAAAATAAAGACCCTGTAGTCATTTGCTTCCCACCTGCAGGCCTACTGCTGTTTCAACAAGTTCAAGGCTGGATCAAGACAGGTTACACAACAGTTGTCAGCCAGTTAACCATTCTATCTTTATTCAGACTGTTCAACCTTAAATTAGGAGAAGAAAAACCTTCAGTGATTTTAAACACCGAAGTTCTGGAGAAGAGACTGGATTTTCCTGTTTGGTAGGGGGTCTTTCTCTCTGTGTGGTGCTGTGTAAGCCTGTTTCCTCACCCTTAGTACACGCTGTTCTTCAACTGCTGATTCTGTCTGCCCCTGTTTGCCATGCGTGAGACTTCTCAGCAGTCACCGGTTGTGCTTCAGAGTTTTTAATCGGCAGAGGAAAGAAACCTGACTGAGACCCCAGGCTATATCATTAGGATTTTGGATACTCTTTATGGTCTTCTCACTCAATACTGATAATAATTCTTTAGGGGTGTTACTAATAATGCTTTTTTTTTTTAAAATAGAAAGTTTAGGCTCAGATAAAACAACATGCCTAAGCCCATAAAATGTATAGGAACACACTTGTTCACTTGAAGTGCCTGCTTTTAAGAGCATTCTACAATCTCCATTTCAACATCAACCAAAAGCTTAGAACACAGTTTTACAGCTGGGCAGTGATGGCTCACACCTTTAAATCCAGCACTCAGGAGACAGAGACAGGTGGACCTCTGAGTTTGAGAGGAGCCTGGCTTACAGTGCTGGTTCCAGGACAGCCAGGGCTACCCAAAGAAACCTTGTCTCACAAAACAGAATAAACAAACAAATAAATAAAAACAACAACAACAAAGAAAAAGCAGATTCACTTACAAGATCTTCTCATAAGGCTCTGCTCAAAAGGTGCCACAGTAAATTGACATCACTGCTGAGACAGAGTCTCACAATGTAGCCTTGGCTAGCTTCGAATTCAAGGAGGTTTCTGTCTACTGCCTTATTATAATTGTCAGGTTTAAAGGAAACTCCAATTCCCCACCCTAGCATCCTAGCCATTCTCACTTCCTCCTCAACCTAAACTTCACCTGCCTGCTCATGGGCTTTCTGGCCCCAGCTCCTCCTCCTCCTCATACCTATTCTCGCTATTCCTGGGCTTCTGCAATTCTCACTCTCTCTATTCTCTCTCTCTCTCTCTCTCTCTCTCTCTCTCTCTCTCTCTCTCTCTCTCTCTCTCTCTCTCTCTCTGCTTTAGACTCTTTTAGATGTCTCTGGAAATTTTCTCTCTTGCACACCAAAAATACAAAACTCTTCCCCTTATTCATACTGTAGAGAGGTCATGTTAGCAGCTTCTTTACTGCATCTCTCTTGCATACATCTGTGACAAAACTCTCATATACATCCTGGGTTTCTGCACTAGATACATGTGAGGGGGTACAGTAAAGAAACTGCTGACATTACAATATGGTTAAGGTTTCATTGTAGATATGAGAGAATAGCCAGAGGCATCTGGAAGAATTCACTATATTTAGCAAGGCTGGCTTTTAGCTGGCAATCCTTTATTCAACCTTTCACAGGAGCACATCCTGTGCCTTAAGCATGATTCCAAATTAATCCACGCACTCTTTCTGCATTATTCCATCATCACTAACTACTATGCAGAACACATATGCTGTATATTCATGGAAGTGACTTCAAAACAGACTATATTGAAATTATAAAAATCAGTTTAAAAACTTAATAGCTCAAGAATTTGGATTAGCAACAAATCCTTGTTATAAATTAATAACTTTATTAAGTTATTTATAAAATAAATTAAGGCCAGGCTGTGTTCTACCTCATCTGGGTTTTATTTCAGTAGAGCATCCAATCACTAATATCTAGATACGGAGTTTATTATAGAAGTTATGCAAAAGCACTGTATTATTCAGGGTTCTCTAGAGTCACAGAACTTATGGAATGATCCCCCCTCTACCCCATATATAATATAAATGTTTTGAAATGACTTACAGGCTAAACCAACAATGGCTATCTGTGAAGTGGAAGTCCAAGAATCTAGTAGTTGCTCAGTCCCACAAGGTTGGCTGTCTCAGCTGGTCTTTTGTATACACTGGAATCCTGAAGAAGTAGGCTCCAATGCCACTGAAGGAACAGATGTGCTGTAGTGGAGCTAGGGCTGTTATGGAGAATATGACAAACACAGACCTACACTTTCTATATTTTCTTTCTTTATGTGTTTATTATCTAGTGCTGCTGTTTCTGCACACTTTTTCTCTTTAAATCCTCTAGCTACTTACAAAAATCAAAGACTATTATTATCTCTATTTTATAGATGGGGAAATGAATGAGTAAGTGGGAAGCTGGTATGTGAACTCAAATAGTCTGACTCTGGAGGCTTTGCCCTTATCCACTACAATACTAGTCGTTTTGAGGATGTATTGTTGACACCTAAATGATGAGAAGGTAAATCATTGGTAGGAGAAATTATATAAAGCCCTCCTCACGTGAAAAAGAAGCCTTTTGGTTTTAAAAAAATTATAGGTGGCCAGTACTGTTCCCAGAAGACAAGAGATGCAGAATGCAAGTAAAGCAGTTGTGATTATGAAGTCAAGAGCCATTAACTTCTAATCTGGCAGTTCCATTTTTAGAATATGTTTCTAGCTCATAAGGGACATAAGTTGAAAGAAGGTTATTTGCTGGAACATTTTAGAGTAATGATTGTGGAAGGCACTGTTTTAAATACAGGACAGTGCATGGTTAGACATGAGGTTTTTTGTTTTTTTTTTTTAAGATTTATTTATTTTATGTACATGAGTGCTCTAACCGTATGTACTCCTGCATGCCAGAAGAGGGCATCAAATCCCAGGATAGGTAGTTGTAAGCCATCATGTGGTTGCTCAGAACTGAACTCAAACCCTCTGGAAGAACAGACAGTTCTCTTAACAGCTGAGCCATCTCTCCACCCTTTAGACACGAGTTTTAATATTAAGTTGCATCTTCAGCTCAGTGACATGGCAAAAAGCAAATATGGTCCATCACTCTGGAGTGATTGCTAGAATGGTGATCAGGTCTTGGTCTCTCTCTGTCTGTTTCTCTCTCTCTCTCTGGCATACACACAAAAAAAATTTCTCCTTCCCTGTTAGATACTTAGCATAACATGCAAATTCCAGTACTCTTATCTTTAAAAACATATCAAACAAAAAAAACCCCCATCCCTTGACTTCTTATTCTCCCCTATCTACCACTGTATTCCTCTACTTTTTATCCAGGAAAACAAGCTTGACAATACTCTTTTGGCACCATTACCCCCAGTCATTATGAACCTAGTTATGTTTCTCTTTTGTCCTACTCAAACTGCCCTGGCCCATGTCACCACACTATCATTAAAAACATAGGGAAAGACACTATAATAGGATGCTTATCTACATAGGATGCAAACCAGAAACCTGGATTATTGTATTTGCTGATAAGGGTATTAGTGCTTGCTGTCTTTACTCATCCCCACATTGCTCACCGTAGCATTTTCTCTGTGCTCCAGATACCTTGTCACATTATTCTGCAATATTCAGATCTTATATAGCACCTCACTCGTGCTTTTAACAGATAAGGTGTTATATCAAGATAGCAATGTCTGTGTGTAAGTGCGCACTCAAACTGCCATGTAGCTGCAGAAGACTTGAGGGATGTGTAATATCACAAAAAAAAATGTTAATGGGAATAAGCATGGATCAGACTAAACCCATCTTTAGGAATACACAACTAATGGACAGTGGTTGTGTAGATTAGATTACTGCTAGCCTTCCCAGATCCTTCCTGACAGCCTTAGAAAGAAGGAGACAGGCTGAATCAGCATGACACCTATCTACCGTCATGTGCGATATCCACATTCATCTGCAGAGACCAACTTTTCCATGGACCCTAGCTCGTCCTTGACTTTATTCAAATGGACGTTCAGAGAAGAGCACCGATATCCACCTACACGAGGAAGCAAAGGAAACAGAAATGCACCGGTGTGACTGCAGGAAGAACAGCATGAGGCATCAAGATGCGCAGAAGACGCGCCTTGAACCCTTGCGGGGCACAGCAAAGCTTAGAGGGCTTGCACCGACATTGTTCTCGGCTGGCTCGGGATAGACAGGGAGGTCGTGGAGGGTCCATCTGCAAATGACAGGTAAGGGTCACCTCCCGGCCGCCACCATGTAGAACTCCCGGGGCACAAGGCTCCTCGCTGTGGACCCTTCCGCTCCGGAGCGCTCACGAGCTGCACCGCAACCGAGGGTCGTAGGAGCCTGGCCTCCAACAGCCGGATCCAAGCCCACTCCTCCCTCGGACCCCACATCTCACCCACCTGCGACTGCAGTCGGTGAAGTCTCCACCCAGGCTCAGCTTGCAAACTCCGACTGCGATTGGCTTGTGCGACTGTCCCGTTAGCTCTTCCTCCAGTGTGAGCGCTTAACGGTTCTGAGACACTCTGCTCCCGCCCCTTCCGAGGCAAGCGAGCGACGCTCCCCAGACGTCAAGCTGTGCCGCAGAGCAAGGCGTTGACTTTGAATCTCCTCCCCAAATGGCCCTGTCCGCTTCCGTAGGAGACCTCCGGGCTGGGGGCGGAGCACCGCTAGGCCACGCCCCCACGCGGCCTGTGAAACGTCTCAGCGGAGCGTCCACCTACTTCGCAAAGGCTTGAAAAGGGGTGGAGCCTGGCGACGTCCGCTGCGACCGCTGCTCCTTTGCGCAGACTCGGGGGCAAAGGGGGCGTGGTTACGTCAGCGTCTGCTCTACCTGGCCGGAGAAGAATCGGCTGTCCAAGTGGGTCGTATGGTGTTCCCGGCCAAGAGGCTGTGCGTGGTGCCATCCATGGAGGGCGTTCGCTGGGCCTTCTCCTGCGGCAACTGGCTGCCGAGTCGGGCCGAATGGCTTCTGGCGGTGCGGTGCATCCAGCCCGAGGAGAAGGAGCGCATCGGCCAGTTCGTGTTTGCCCGCGACGCTAAGGCGGCCTTGGTACTTGAGGCCTGCGGCTTTTGGGAGGCGGGCCGGGCTGAGGAGCCCCACGAGTGTTCACGGCGCTGCCGGTTCAGAGCCGCCGGTGGGCTGGGGTCTCCAAAGTCCGTGTGACCGTCTTCGGCCTTCGTACCTTCGGAGGCCTGGGACACTCACAACTCCTCTTCCCTTGTGAGGTTGCCCGTGGAGACCCTTACACGGCCTATGGAGTAATCGTTTGTTTACCTATACATAAATATGTATATATGTGTGTTTCAAAACACATACATATGTATTCTTTGAAACTTAAAAGCTGAGAAGTCATAAATATACTTCACAAGCACTGTACTTAATGCGCTTAGTAGATAGCAATACATACCCATACCGTGTGTTTTATGTCTGAACAGGCTGGTCGTCTGATGATAAGGAAATTAGTTGCAGAGAAATTGAATATCCCTTGGGATCGTATCCGTCTGCAGAGAACTGCAAAGGGCAAGCCTGTTCTTGCGAAAGACTCGTTGAATCCCTATCCCAATTTCAACTTTAACATCTCTCACCAAGGGGACTATGCAGTTCTTGCTGCAGAACCTGAGCTACAAGTTGGCGTTGATATCATGAAGACTAGTTTTCCAGGTGATGGTTTATTTTTATGACATATTAAGTCTTTTATGTCTCAAATCTTAACTATTAGACAGTTGTAAACTTACTATATAAATACAGGTACTGGCAATACTTAATTTACTAACAAAGCATTTAACCAAAAAGAATGTATTTCCTTTAACATTAACACTTATCTATAGATATAGTAGATTTTCTACATTACTGTATCTAAATATTTTTGTTTCTTCTTGCTGTTCCAAAATAATCGAGGCTGAATCACAAAGATGAGTTTTAGGCCCATTGTTCTGGGTTCAGGGAAATCCTTGAGAACTGGGATAATAAATTTATTCATGAAGGGGGTACCCCTATGGCCTTGCAATTTTCTTGTTTGGCAATTTAATTTCAACATGAATTTTGAAAGTTTGAAACCCAGCTCCAATGAAAGGACCTGGTATTGTAGACGACTTGTTCTAAAGCAGTTGCTGCTGCAGAGGAGTCAGGACAGTTTTTAGGAATAGTCCACATGGGTTTGTAGCTCTGGGGAAGCTTCCTATGAGCTTTTCCTGTAACTAGAAGTTAGTGGAGAGGCCATTAGCCATTTAGAAGAAAGGTAGCACAGTTAGACAGTGCCTGCCTGGAAGTGAACAGATTTTACAACCCATTTTGTGCAGTGTTGACAATAGTCAATACTGAGTAAGGAAGTCATTATTAATTAATTGAAGTTTTTAATGGTGGGAAAGTATTGAGCAGATTTTGAAGATTCTGTTTCCGATTATTAATCCTTGACACCCATCAATTTTGAATAAAGCCCTTTTCTTCCCTTTTATAGTTTAACTGGCACAGAGCTCATTATATGCCCAGTAACACAGAGGAAGAAATCCATTCATTTGGGACTAGTGTTGTGTCATTACCATTCCACTCATTTTCAAATTGTGATTGGGTGCTTCTTTCCTTAGTGACTGTGAGAAGTAAACACCTGTTTGCTTCACTGGTGATTTTATAGACTGGGATAGTTGATCAAGGAGTATTCTTCAGTCTTGCTGAAAGATGAAGATATAATTTTGGATAGAAGGGGGAACCTACTCTGTACTATGCATTAACAACTCCTGAGACAGAGTCAGCATAGAGAGGTGTTGTGATGCTTTGTATATGCTTGGCCCAGGGAGTGGCACTATTAGAAGGTGTGGCCCTGTTGGAATAGGTGTGTCACTGTGGGCATGGGCTCTAAGACCCTACAGATGGGATTTTTGGGGTCACTTAAGTATACTATTGTATCATCTGCAAATAGTGATATTTTGACTTTTTCTTTTCCAATTTGTATCCTTTGACCTCCCTTTGCTGTCTAATTGCTCTGGCTAGGACTTGGAGTACTACTATATTGAGTAGGTAGGGAGAGAGAGGGCAGCCTTGTCTAGTCCCTGATCTTAGTGGGATTGCTTCAAGTTCTCTCCATTTAGTTTGATGTTGGCTGGTTTGCTGTATATTGCTTTTACTGCCACCAGAGAACTCCTATAGATGATAAACAATTTCAGCAAAGTGGCAGGATATAAAATTAACTCAAACAAATCAGTAGCCTTCCTGTATTCAAAGGATAAACAGGTCAAGACATTAGAGAAACAATACCCTTCACAGTAGTCATAAATAATATTAAATACTTTGGTATGACTCTAACCAAGCAAGTGAAAGATCTGCATGACAAAGGTCTCTGAAGAAAGAAATCAAAGATCTCAGAAGATGGAAAGATTTCCCATGCTCATGGATTGGCAGGATTAACATAGTAAAAAATGCCATTTTGCTAATCATCTTTTTTCTACTTTCTATCTCAGGCATGTTACCATTTCTCATTTCTTTCTAGTTTTCAATGATCATTACTTTTTGTCCATTCTAATCTTTTATTGCCTTTAATTAGATGTTGCTCAACTCTTCCTTACCTCCATCTTCCCCTTGATAACTCTCATATTCTTAGAGAAGAATGGGTAATCTTACTGCTTTCGATTTAGTTTCTGTATGCTTGTGGTGCTGATATCCAAGCAGATGTCATCCTCAGAAATGCTGTCTACCCCTGAAGCAGGATCTTTTCACCCTGTAGCTTACTGATTAGGCTAGGCTAGCTAGGTAGTGTGAGTCTTAGGGTTCACTTATTTCATCTTCCCAGCACTGGAATTACCGGGTTGTACACTGGAATTACCAGGTTGCACACTGGAGATTACTGGGCTGTACACTGGTATTACTGGGCTGGTATTTTTACATAAGTTCTAATGACTGAACTCAGGTCTCCATGTTTGCACTGCACTATTTGAGCTTTCCTTACAGCTGAATGGTGAGTTTTAACTGAGGTGCTGTTAAAATACATGTATACTGGAGACCTTGTTTTAGAATGATGTAGATGGGCTTTAAAATTCGTAGGCCTAGAATAGTAGCTAAAGGTATTGGTTGTGGGTGATTTTGCTATGTGTTTTTATTATGTTTAAAATAAACCAGTTGTGTGATTTTGATTATATAGAATATTTAGTTAGTAGCTGACATTCTTCTTTAATAATTAAGCTCTAAGAAGGATCATTTTTTCAAAACTTAGTGACAGTTCAGTTTTCAGTGCTATACCTTTCTAATATGTTTATACCTATGTTCTTAATATTTTATAGGATGATTAAATAGAGTGTAGTAGACATTCATATATATAAATAATATTAAGAATTTGCCTATGTGTATGCCCAGTAATTACGCTGATATTTTGAGAGACAAACTTGTTCTTCTACTGAGATTTTCTAATAGTTCTTCCTTCTAATTTCCTATGTAAACTGGAGTAAAATAGAATATTTAGCCAGTGTGCATTTCCCCCATACCGCCACAGGGTGGTGCTGCAGTGCTTTAGTTGAGGATTTAGAGACTCGCTTGCTGTTTATTTTGTGCTTAAATATATAGGAAAGTGTACACTGGTATTTTTTTCAGCCATAAGTAATGAGTTATACTATTGCTTGATTGCCAATGTCCCAAATACAAGTTAAGATATTCCTCCTCTTTATTTCATATATGCTTGTTATTGCCAGAGTCTATTCAAGAAGAATTTATTATTGAAATTTTATGGATGTGGGTTGTGTAGGTTTATAAATTTGGATGCCAGACGTTGTTATCAGTTTCCTCTTGTCGCTGTTACTTTTCTTAATGTTTGTGACGTAATCTCTTGGTGAACCAGAGTGTTGGTCAGTGAGCTCTGGGGATCAGCTTTACCTCCCAACCCTGCCCTGACAAATGCCCTTTCTTACAGTATTGGGCTGTAGACACTGGAGGCTTCTATCCCTTTTCCAGGTTCTGGGGAATCCAAGCTCAGGTCCCATGCTTACTTAGCAGATGACCACTGAACCATTCGCTTTCTTTAAGACTAGCTGCCAGAAACAATGAATGGATCAGTTAATTACTGAGAGGCATTCAGTAATTCTCAATACAGTGAAAATGAGCTTTGGGTCACTAAAAGAATCCATGGTAATAGCCTCTTGTTATAGGATTCCCAAGATCTTAGAATCGCAGCTATGATCTCAAGTACTACAGATTTCTGGGTTAAGGAAATAGGACCTGTTTTGAAGAATTGACTATTGAAGTGGGAACTTGGGAGAGTCATAAACATTTTTGCACAGGAACTAGTTTATAATGTTTCCTTCTCTGACTTACTTTATGAGAGGTATGTGGTCACTGCAGAAGTCCTAAACAGTACAAAAGAATACAGTCTGTTGTGTTCCAGATTCCTGCTTCTACACTTGAGTGTCTATATGTGGATATTGATTTTGTTTTCCTAGTAGTAATTTCAAGTAAGCAGTATACATTGCTTAACTGACTTCTAGTTACAAAATATTATAAAACAGTTTTCTTTTTCCCCTCAGTAATGTAGCAGGGTCAAAATATAACATGGAGAATTTGTTGTGATTTTCTGAAAAATATTTTGTCATATATAAGAATTCTCCTTTAGCTGTTTAAAATTTAGAATAATAATTAGACTGTCAAATATTAAGGTTGTGGGAACATGTTTCTTCTTAATTATTAATATTAAATATTAATATTAATTAATATTTAAATATTAAATTATTAAATATTATTAAATATTCTTCTGCTTAATTATTTAACTCACAATTTTACAAATTCCTATTAAACTGCTTCTTTTAGACTAACTATGCTTGTTATGGTGAATTTATCCTTTTAATTTCTAGCTAAGTTTTGATATGCTGACATTTTATATAAAAGTAATTCTTTTGTTGTTTTTGTTTGTTAATAGTAATAGGAATTTAATTCAGGGACTTACACATGCTAGGCAAGCATTCTTCCACCAAGCTACACCCTCACTTAGGGTTTGTCTGAATAAGTTGCCTTTCCTTTTTTGGTAGTCCTCAGTAGTTTCAATGATACAACAGCTTTTTAACTTTTGTTTTATTTTTTTAATAGGATAATTTTTTAATTCTATATTCTCTGATCTGACAGGTCGTGGTTCAATTTCAGAATTCTTCCATATTATGAAAAGAAAGTTTACCAACAAGGAATGGGAAACAATCAGAAGTTTTAATGATGAATGGACTCAACTGGATATGTTTTACCGGCATTGGGTATAATTCCTCTGTAATTCTAGAATTATTCTGCTGTCTTCACTAGAAATAAGAACGAAAGACTTGTAATTACCTGATAATGCTATACAATTCTTGATACAAATGGACAGTTTCTTGAGAACTTTGGGATCTTTTTAATCTATATAACTATATAGAAACACATGAGCCTTATTTAACAGAAAATGTCACTTTATGGTATTTATAATTTAGTTAATTGTCATAGACACCTGTTGAGGATGGCATTGTTTGGTCATTACAGTTTACACTTAAGAGATCTTAAATAGTTTACACAGACTACTACTGAGTTTTTTCAATGCTGTACAATGAGCAAAATAAAACAATAACACACCTTTACAGCTGTAACAAACATAGAAATCCAAATTACTCTATCAATGCTATAAAAAGTTTTAGCTATTGAATTCTCTAAGAGAAAATGTCCTTTTTCTCTAGGCACTGAAAGAAAGCTTCATAAAAGCCATTGGTGTTGGATTGGGATTTGAAATGCAGCGGCTTGAATTTGATGTATCTCCATTAAACATGGACATCGGCCAAGTTTATAAGGAAACACGTTTGACTTTGGATGGAGAAGAAGAAAAAGAATGGGCCTTTGAGGTAAGAAATTTATTATAATTATTATAGCTAAGACTTTTCATATTTATTCATGTATGTGCAAATAATCTTGATTGTTCCTGAAATTTATAAGAATGTCAGCAGTGGAGAGTACATACCTATTATGAGCCTGTGTAGCTTCAAAAATACATAATTAAAATCTGATCATTAAAACTCTTCAGTTTTATCAAGACATAATGGTGCTTGCATTCAGTTTCAGTATTTGGTATCTCTATGAATGGAAGCCAGCCAGGTATGCATAGGGAGTTCCATGCCAGCCAGTTACATGGTGAGACGTTGTCTCTAAAAACTACAAAAATTCCTTAATCCAAAAATGAGCAGCATTGTATAATAAAAGGAATTGGGACTTGTGTCTTAAAATGTTACCCTCTGTCCTAGTTAGGGTTACTATTGCTATCATAAATCAACATGACCAAAAGGCATTTGGGAGAGAAGAGTTTATTTTATTTGGCTTATACTTCCATATCTTAGTCCATCGCTAGAAGAAGTCTTGACAGGAACTCAGACAGAGTAGGAACCTAGAGCCAGGAGCTAATACAGAAGCCATGGAGAGCTGCTGCCTAATGGCTTGCTCAGCCCGCTTTCTTGTAGAACCCAGAACCCAGCAACCACAATGAGTTGAGCCATCTTACATCAGTCACTAATGAAAATGCCCTACAGGCTTGTCTACAGACCAATCTTATGGATGCCTTTTTCCCCTACAGTTGAGACTGTCCCTCCATTCTGATAACTCCAGCTTGTGTTGACAGAACTAGTCAACCCATGGTCATAGTGGAGATTAACAAGGTGTTTGCTTTATTAATTTATGAAATAATTAGTCCTGTTTGCATGCTTCCAAGAGAGGTGAGAGAGTGTTTTAGTGTGTGTAGAGGTGTATAGAAAGTAAATAAGGCTTTGAAAATGTAAAAACAAAAGAAAACCTAAATTTATGTTTTAGAATCTGAATTCATTTTTTTACATTTTAGGAAAGCAAAATAGATGACCACCATTTTGTTGCCGTGGCTATTAGGAAGCCGGATGGAGCTAGACATCAAAATGTAAGATTTTGGTTTTTGTAAAGTCTTTCTAAAAAATAAGAATGAATCAATGATGCTTTTGGTTACAGTTGATCAAAATTGTAATTTATCTTGAATCAGGGTAGGAGATATAGTTTACAAGGTTTTATTTTTTTAGTATCAAATATTTTAAGATTAACTGGTATGTTCTCCCCTCCCTCCAAAAAGAGCCATAAAACTTTATAAGATCACATTATCTTTTTTATATTTAAATACCCTTAAATGTTAAAAAGGAAAATGTTGATAGTACTATTATATTTCCAATACAAATTCAGTATCACTACTATCTTAGTCATAACTATCAGTTATTTCTAGGTGAATTAGGGTTAAATTGAATATAAATACTGATATTACCTTAGAAATTAAACATATTTCTAATGTTCTAAACTGTTCCCAGCGGTTATGTGAGATCTTATATTGGGATTTAAGGTTAGTCTCACTTTGTTCTTTCAATCATAATTGGTTTATATTTCTAATATTGTTATCTAGTAAATGAGGGAGAGCACTGAGAGACTCAGTGTACATATAGCTGTAGCTCTGTGAATAATTTCTTTTTGGTGTACTGTTAGTAAAACTTTATGCCTTTGTTTTTTATGAAATGCATATGAGAAAACATGTATATGTATGTGCACACACATCCTGTTCTTAGTTTTAGAAAAATAATGTAGGTCACAGATAATTTCTTTTATAATAATTTTGTCTTAGAGTGTCTTTTAAGAATATTAATAGGTTAGAATTGATACTTGATATAAGATGGTATGATTCGTTCTGTTCTTACAAGTCTCAACTTCATGCTCCTTTTCCTTTTTTGTGTACTCATACCCATTTATTACCTCTTTCTATAGAGTCATCTACTCTGCCTCATGCCCAGCTTCATGTTGTAGTTGTTGGTAACCTTAACTACAGTTAGTGCTGCTCATATGTACATGGGATTGGGGATATCCACTTGAGTCATGATCCCCAAAGTAGATGGACTCCCTCCCCAAGTAAGGGCTGGGTATCAGGGGGCTCTTCTCTTATTTGTATAGGTATTTTGATATGCTTGGTTTTGTGTAGGTCTTGTGTAGGTAAGTAGCCGCAGGCACTGTGAGTTGTATGCACTACCATGCCATGTCCAGAAGTCAGCATTTCACAGATTTCCTTTTCATATGCCAGCTCTTAAATTTTTTCTGTCTATTCTCTTGTGATGCTCTCTGAGCCTTAGATATGGGCAAATTAATATAGATGCTTCATCTACAGATGAGCACACACTGTTGTTTATGTTATTATCGCATATGACTGTTGGTTGTTACCCATTACAGAAAGACCGAAGGGACGAGCACAAGAAATCTGTGGATATTAATATAATGGAAAACAGTTTGACTGCCTAACATAATAACAATAGTAGGGTCCTCTGGTAGGGCTGTGCTCTTTCCAGTCATGAGCTTTTGGCCCAGTTTTACAGTACCAAGCATGAAATTCATCCTGTGGTGGAGGTCCCAAGTGGTTAGATACCACCATAACTGTCATGCCACTATTACACCATTGGTTAGATGTACTTTTAGTACTTCTGCCTCTTTCAGTAGAGCCTACTGCAGCAGTGCATAGTGGGAAAGCTAGGTTCTAAATCTAAGTTCACAATTTAACTTGTGATCAGCTTCTTCAACTGGTCTGATATTCCTGAGCCTCAATTTCCCATCTACGAAATTGAGACAACTGTATTATAGTATGTTCTACTGAACTTTGTTAAGATAGTTTATAAAGCTCAAGTATTGTTTTATAAGAGTTGATTGCCCCTCATCTAAAATAGTTTGGCCTCAAAGTGATACTGGATTTCAGAGTTTGTAATATTAAACACACACACACACACACACACACACACACACACACACACACATATATATATATATATATATAATTTATATATATCATTTATATATATTGTGTATACAATATATATTCACACATATACAGTTCTATTTTGGAGTTGGGGCCCAATGTTAAACATGGACATCGGTGGGGAGCCGACAGAAGGCTGCTATCATCCTTGCAGCCATCTTGAGCCATATACCCTGACAAGAGACTTGTTTTCAACAGCCTACAACAGCTGAGCACACTCTGATAACATCTTGTTTTATATACCCAGGATCTTCCCTTGGGTGTGTGTGACTTAAAGGTGTGACTTAGAGACAAGACTTAAAGGTGTGACTTAAAAATTGAGACTTATAAAAGGCGAGAGGCAGACAGAAGGACTGGGAAACTTGGAACTTGGAGGCACTAGGGACTAGGAACTTGAGACTTGGGACTTGGACTAAGAAGAGAGACTTGAGAATAAACGAGACTGAATCACACTCTGTTAGGTCTCCATTCTTCGCATCCGCCCTCACTCACTCTCTTGCTGAACCCTGACCTGTGGACCGGAGCAGTGGGCTCTAATAATTTTGGCCCCCAAGCTTTTGGCAGTGTGGGTTCCAACATTTGGCAGAGTGGTCCCCGACAGACATCATTTTTATATGTACCACCTACATTCAGTCTGAAGGCATTGTTGTACAATGATTTTTGTATGTTTATGTTTTGACTGGCTTGTCAAAAAAAGGTGCTTTGTTGGTACTCAGTAATTCCTGCATGAGTGTCATCCCTATGTAGCTAAAGCAGATTTTCATAGCAGGCCTACACTTCAGTAGTGTTTCAGAAATTTTGCTGGTGACACACTTTTGCTTACCTGAAGTTAAAGATCTTTGTTTTTGTTTTTTCTCTTAGGTTTCATATCAAGATGATTCTAAGCCATCCCAGAGGCAGTTTACCGTTCTTAACTTTAATGATTTGATAGCATCTGCTATTCCTATGACACCTGAGGATCCTTCATTTTGGGACTGTTTTTGCTTCACAGAAGAAATTCTAATACGAAATGGGAGCAAGTCATGATAGGATTCTTTTAGTAAGGAAAATAAATGAAAAGGGTAATCTTGTGTATTCACTGAAATAAATTGTCGGATGTGATCAAATTTTATTTAACAAAACAGTTTTTAAGATCACATTTCCAGTTCAGTGGCTTCATTGGCTCCATTGCGTATACTTACTTCTTCCTTCCAGAATTGTAATTAATAGAAAGGATGACAGAATCTTCCAAGGAAATGTGCATTTTAGAAAGAAAAAATAAAGTGTAAACATGCAGAAGGCAAGCATTTCACCTTGTTTTTCAGTGAACTACTCTAAAATTTCTGTTATCTTTCCAGTGACTTTTGTTGCAAATTAATCCATATTAACTTTTCTGAAAGTGGGGACATAATGTTTTGTAGTTAGAAGAAAATACATCTGCCCTTCATAACTATTTCAGCTGCATAAACTTAGTTGTTCTAAGTTACAGTCTTGTATGACATCTGTTTGGCACATAGCACAAGGTTTAAGTTGTCACCATTACAACACTCATTTTGCCTTGACTGCAGCCAGGTTTATGTCTCTATAAAGTTGTCACATTTGTTTTATCAGTGATAAATTAGCCTCCCAAAGATTCCATCAACTCAGATTTTTTTTAACCACTGTCAAAAGTAAATTATTGGAAAAGAAAAAAACTAAGCGTGTTGTCTTATTTAGGGTTTCACTGTTTCGAAGAGACACCACAACCATGGCAGCTCTTACAAAGGACAACATTTAATTGGGGCTGGCTTACAGGTTCAAACGTTCAGTCCATTATCATTATGGCAGGAAGCATGGTAGCGTCTAGGCAGGCATAGCCATGAAGGAGCTGAGAGTTGTACCTCTTGTTCTGAAAGAAGCTAGAAGACTGGCTCCCAAGTGGTTAGGAGGAGGGTCTCAAAGCCCATTCCCACAGTGATACGTTCTCCAACAAGGCCACGCCCACTCCCACTAAGTCATATCTAACAGTGCCATTGTCTGGGCCAAGCATATTCAAACCAGTATACCTGGTGTGGTTTGGGAGAATTTTACTGATGTCACACTGCTGTGGTTGAGGAAAATGTACCATAGTGTACTCATTTCCATTTTCATGTTAGGAGTTTTCATTGTCTGTGTCATTACTGTAAGCAGTACTACAGTGAAAATTCTGTGGCTTTCTGAGGGACATTGTTATGCCCTGTAGACAGGAGTGATTGGTTCAGAGAGTTTAAACAGCTTTAGGTATTACCTTGTTGCTCTTGAAAAACTGCAGTTTATGCTTCAGCTAGTCATGTTTGCACACTACTTGTGCCCTCTGATCTAACTGCAGGTATTACCTTGCTTTTGTTTATCTGAAACTTGGTTTGTTGTTGATGTTGTCGTTTCCTTGTATTGGGTAACTGTATGACTGAAAACATTCCTTTCATGACAAGTGAGGTTAATACGCATTGTTACTGGTTATTTGTATTTTCCTTTTTATAAATCTATTGCTCATTATTTGTTTTTATTTACTAAATAGACTTAAAGTGAATATAATATATTGAGACCAAGACCATCATATTGATAAGAGAATCTATTTATGTTCGTAGTGCCTGTCTTCAGGAGTTAGTCTTGTTACTGTTAAATAGCAAGAAGTAGAATAGTAGTGTTTTTATTACTAACATTAAATATTATGTGTACATGCTCTAAAATTGCTCAGTAAAATGTTTTATTTTATTGAGCATGCTTAATTATGGAAAGCATAGAAAGTTTTGTAGCATTTCTGATAGATGAAGTATTGTTTTCCCCTGTATGAGTACCATACTGAAATGAAAACTCATTTGTCGTATCATTATAATAAAATGATAAGAATTGTGGAATTTTAGGGGCTTGACAGTGTTCCAGATTTTGTGCATGTTAGATTTTTTTTTTTACTGTTCTATTTTTAATCAAGTCACATGGTGCACATAGTTTAAACAGAAAAATAGATCAGATTTTTTTTCACTATTTTGAAATTTTCTAACTTTTTCCATTCCTATAACAAATACTGTCAACTCTTACTTGGTATGTTTTATGTTTTATTATTGCAGACAAGGTTTATATTGCTTTTACTTGGTTCTTAAACTTCAGGCTTTGATTTCCTTTTTCCAGATAGAAATCTTTTCCCTCCATTGTACCTTGTACCTTCTCTGATGCCCCCTTCACTTCCCATTGTTCATTGTTGGCATTATATTTCATAACGTTGCCTGAGGAGTGTTTGCCTCTGTCTTATGTTTTGTATTTCCTTTGTCTGGTAACTTTTACATGTACTCCTTTCTGTGGTATATAAATCTCAGTAACTTCTTCATAACAAAGGGGCACAATACAAAGTTTTGTTTGAGAATTTACAAGAGAAAGTTTCTTGTACAGAGGACTGTAAGAATAATTGTTTTCATAAATCATTTACCTTTCTGTACTCCAAGTTTACCTTGTTAACAATATTTCTTTTGACCTTTGTCTGAGTATTTGGTATAGCCAAATAGTGAATTTGGATCTGGCCTGGAAATCAGTGCTGTTTCATATCTATCTCTTTGATTTACAACCACTGTTTACATTTTACCATACTGCCCATTGTATGGCATAGTGGGTCTTAATTAAGAATTTCTTAAACAGAAATTCCCATGGGTTGATTTAAAATATTAAAAGGGCGTGTTTGCCTGCATGCGTGTGTGTGCACTATTTTCTACATTCAGTAATTTTTCAGTTAAAAGTTATAAGAATTTTATTGCTCAGTATCTGAAATCTGCTAAACAATTAGGTTTACATAGTCCAATACTCAGTAGTTGAAATGTTGCCATCTAAACATTTGAAAATCAAACAGATAATATTCATAGAGCTATGGGAAAAACAACAAATCCTTAAAGTAGCTCAACTACTTGTTTTTAAATAAGATGTGAATACAGCTAATGAAGTTCTATCTGTCTGAATAGGGGAGGGAGGATGGATCAATATATAACCATAGCATGATCAATGAGTTTAGTAAAGATGATAGGTGCATCTTCTATTTTTATCAACAAACTGGCTGTGTATCTTATTCAAGATCATTTATGGTAGTCTTATGGTGTCTTCCAGTGTAAGTACTTTATATTTGTCAGCCATTTGATCATTGTGGAAGTACTGTTAGTTTTATTTGAATCATGGGGAAGTAAAGTACTATAATAGAGAACAAAGTAGTAATGATTATTGACTTAATTATGGTTATGGTTACTGTGTTAAAGACCATGACCAAAAGCAATTTTGGTGGGGAAAGCATTTATATTTATAGTTTCATATAACAGTTCATCATCAAAAGTAGTGAGGGAAGAGCTCAAGCAGGACAGGAACTTTTTTGAAGCAAGAGTTGATACAGAGGCCATGGAGGGGTAGTATTTGCTTGCCATGGTTTACTTAATTTAGTGTTTGTCTGTTTTTATGTATAGTACTTAAGACTACCAGCCCACGGGTGGCCCTACCCAAAATAGACCATCCTACATCAATCACTAATTAAGTAAATGTCCTACAGGGTTGTCTGCAGCCTGATCTTATAGAGCCATTTTTTCATTTGAGATTCCATTTATAATTTGTGTCAAGTTGACATAGACTAGCCAATACAATCATACATTCATTGAAAGGTGGGTAGATTTAGTATTCGGATCTGCTCAGCATGTAGCCAAGGCCTAAACTGAAGAACTATTCTAAGCTTAGTATTGTGTTGTTATATATTGAACAATCAAGAATATTGGGGCAGGCGTATTAAAATCTGGAAGACTTGTGCATTTTTTTTAAACTGCGCATAGTGCCATATTGATTACAGATTCTGTTTTATATTTATTTGAGGAATAAGAAAGATGCAGTGAATATTTGTTCTCTCATGATCTCCTTTCTAGTTTCATGACTGACATACAATACTTTTTAAAGGTTTATTAGAAATTTCTTACAGATATACACTGTTTTTTAACCATATTCTTTTTCATATTGCCCTCTCTGCTCCTAATGACCCCCTGCTATCTTGTTCGCTCTTTCTTTTCTTTTCCTTTTCTTTCCTTTTCTTTTCTTTTTTTCCTTTTACTTAGTATTGCTTTGGTAATTTTGGGGTAAGGGTATTTTCTGGAGCATGGGCAACTTACCAATTGTGAGATACCTCCCTGTGAATTGTTGGCCAGAGAGCCCACTCTCAGAGGCTCCTCAAATAGTATTGCTGTTGCTTTAGGTTATCTACTAGAACTAAATGGTTTGGAGATCCTATTGGTCAAGACATGGTACAATTTGGATACAGGTCTTAGAGAAATCCAACTAGAACTAAGTGCAAGAAAGCACTATTCAGGTTGCTGGGTGAGAAAATTAATGATCTTTTGAAGTGTGAGTTCTCTGTGCTACAGTTCCATTGTTCCAGACAAGATGTAACTGCTGGTGCAATACTAATGTGATTGATTGGGGAGTAATCAACCACTTTCTAATTGCATATGAGACTGACTTTCTGAGAATGAATTCTGTAAAAATACATGACTGGTGAGATTACAGGCCCTAAGGAGAATGTACTACTGATGTATTGCCAAATAGACATGTAGCTAAAATGCCTCCTATATGTTTATGTATTTATCTTTAGTCTAATGTTACCCTGGGTCAGAGAATGTTTTGTTTTATTTTGCCGAGGGTAATAGTTCATACAGAGACTTGAAAGTGAAGTCCTGAGAATAACTGTTGAATGCTCATGCCTAAATGAGATATCTATGTTACTACATTCAAGGCCTAGGGAACATTACAGTAAATAGGATGAAAAGATTTCATGAGCTGGAAATTGGAGCAAGAAATTGCCATGAAATACAGTCTTCTGGATATTGCATGGCCATTGCAGTTATGAACACTTAGCGTATCTGTGGTTGTTTGCATAAACATACATTCCTACACACAAAGATACGAACACAGAATGGATCTTATTTGGGAAGAATGGAGTCAACAGGAGTAAGAATAATGGGAGGGGGAGAATATGGTCACAATATAGTCTACATTTCTATGAAACCATCAAAAGTAAAGTTACAAGTTATTATTGTAAGTACACATATTTAGTAGATTATTTCTCAGAAAACATGATTGCATTTTTAAAAAATCTGTTGGGATAAGAGTAAATTATATTGTTTATAATACTGCTATATTATTACTGATACTTTATCAAAAGTGTTTTAAAGACTCATTCTGATTTTATTTATATTGTCTTTTCAAGGGCTAATCAGAAGACTTAGAATTGAATAGGTAAGATATAGTTACTGGTGAACAGCATAGTGAACCAATTAAATGCATTCATCCAGCATAACTTGGACATTTACCATGGAGAGAGCTTGAGAGAATTTTCTCTGCCCTCTGAAAATGTTCCTCAGGTATCTTTCCAATAGATACATAATATGTCCAGATGCCAATCAAATTATGTCAAAAGCTTGAATATTTATACACGTTCTATTTGATCATTATTGTATTAAATATCTCTAGCCACGTGTTAAATTATTTCTAAAACTGGTTTAAGACAAAAAGAATACAAGTAAATGCTGGGGAAGGGGTGCAGGCCATTCCACACTGATAATCAGATAATGGGAATTAGTCTAAACTATGGAAAATCAAAATGACATTCCTCAAAAAAAAAAAAAGAAAGAAAAAGAAAATCATGTATTAGCTATACTACTGGGAATCTAAGCATGCTATGGATTTTTAAATGTTTTTAAAACTATTCATAGTAGACAAGTTATGGATTTGGTATATGTCCATCAACTGATAGATGAATACAAAATGTATTTTATTCAGTGAAGCTTTATTTTGCTCTGAACAATGAAATTTTCACTGCAAGAAAAATTTAATGAACCTAGAAATCTTATCCCCAGTGTTGTGTAACAGTTTCCTTTAAATTGAAGCCACCCTGGAGGGAGGAAACAGGTTTTTGAGACTGAGGAAGCAAGCAAAGCTTAAATTGTCCCAGAAAGCTGAAACATATTAGATTCATACATATATTTATTATGTAATAGCTACTGTTACATAACAGTAACAACTTGCTGGGATGTAGAGATTTTTGACCAGCCCACCTACCTGAAGTTGTAGCTTTCAAGTCTGTAATTACCCACAATGATACAGCTGCTTTCAAACATGAACACTCTTAAGTAACTAATAAACTTCCTGGTCCACTAACTTACACTTGGATGGAGTCATTTCTTTGTTCTGCCCTATGTGGGATGAATAGATATTTATTAATGTCTCCACAGAAAATTGCATAACACATATTTTACTCTTGTACATAGAGCCTAGATTTAGTGTGTGTGTGAGGGGGGAGGTGTGTGTGCACACTAGAGTGGTGTGTGAACAAAAAAAGCAGAAGTTCGGCCGTACTACATTATAGACTAATGAAAGTTAGGAAACTCATAACTGTACAATGAATATGTGCAAAAATAAGTGATTTGGACCAGGATAGTGGCTCACATCTGCAGTCCTGGCAATCAAGGGTTGAAGAGTATTGACACAAGTTGAAGACCTCCCTGACCTGTAATATGCCATGCCAAGAACCTGTCTCCAAAACAACAAATATGCACATAATATTCAAACAAACCCATCAAACCACGTTTACTGCCATCATTCCCATCAAAGCTGCTTTCTTACCTAGATGGTCACCACAACTCCTCGTCTGTAGGAAAAGCCAGAGTCTGTGTGGACTGGGTTTGGTTACTTTCTTGACAACTTCTATTGTTTTTGCCTCATGATCTCTCTAGTTACTCACCAATCCCCTCCCCCTGTTTTTGAACTTTGATTCACACTCTTACCCCTGGTATAGAATGTTCTATATACTTGTCTACATAGTCCGCTATTATTTTCATCAAGTCTCCATTCAAGTGTCCTCTCTTAAGTGTGTCTCATTCTGTCAAAATTTGTACACTACCATCTTTACAGTTGCTAACATTTCTGATCTTGCTTCTATTTTTATTCCTGCTACTTAACCCTGTAACATGACGTGTTACTTCTCTCCCATTAATGACTCTATTCCACTGAGGGCTCTGGAATGCTTTTGTTTACTCCTACTTTTCTATATCCAGAAGTTCAGTAACGGTTCAGTGAACAATTATTGGGATTCTGTATTGGTTTTTTAGAACTGTCCTAGTGGGGGAAACAAATCTAAAGACAGTTTGTTCAACAACAGAAAACTTCCCTCATTGCCGAAGAATGGAATTTTGAGGTCAAGCCTGCAGTAAGATTGGTTTTGAGATGCCTCCTCCCACTGACTCGTAGATCTAACCGTATCGTATCCTTGTGCTCCCAAATAATTTGTTAGTCTCTGTATACACTAATTCCTCTTTTTTGTTTTGTTTTTTTGAGACAGTTTCTTTGTGCATCCCTGCCCTGGAACTTGCTCTGTAGACCAAACTGGCCTCGAACTCAAAGAGATCTGTTTGACTCTGCCTCTTGAGTTCTGCGCCAAAAGGCTTTATTTTACCTCATGGTTTCAAGGAATTCAGTCCATGGATGGTTGGCATCACGGAAAAAACAAGAAAGCAGAAAGAGTAGCAATTCTTCACCTAAGGGACAAGTGACAGGAAGTAAAGGCGGAGGAGTGGGTTTGTAGACAGGCTGTTTCTTCCAGGCAGTCTCCGGCTCATAAAGATGACAGCCTTTCCAAATAGTGCCATCATATGAGTTGGGGAAAGGGGTAGTGTATTTCCCAGTCAAACCATGAGAGGGATGCTTGTCCTACTTGATGATAGCCTGTTCTAGTGACCTTAGTTAACACTGAATTGCCCAATCTCATGTATTTTCAGGTACACAAGAGTTACAATATGAATATAAGAATTGAATGGTATATTAAAAATATAACATGGTTCTAATTCTTGTTGACACTTCCTCTGATCCTTTCCCTGCAATTTGTTCTTCATTATTTATATATTTCAATATTTATTATATTGATCACATAATTTTTTTGTAGCTAATCTTTTTTTTATCCTTGTCCTTGTTTGTTACTTTATACATTTATAATCATTTCATAGTATCTACCTCCTTTTTCCTCTTCTGGACTCTTAATTTCTTTGAATTTATTAATACCTGTATCACATGTGCATGATGCATGGAGTGTGTGTGTTGTTGTTGTATGCATATGTGAAGGAAGGCAAGAGGGCAATGTTGGGCCAAAAACCTATTCGTTTCTTTACATACCATACTCTTATTCAAAGCAATGGTGTAAAACTGTAATCTTGCCACATAGGCTTGAAGCTGCCTATGAAGCATGTCTGGTGGCCCATGAAATGGAGTTAGTTTAGAAGGGAGAAATGGGTTGAATTTTTTACTGCTGAAATATCTGTTCTTTGTAGTCTACATTATTCTTCTCTTTGAAAAATTTAGCAGCCAAGAATATTAAGTTTGTTTCCTCATTATAGTGTCATACAATGAATCCATAATTCTAGAGCAATGAATATCATTTTATTTTAAAATAGAGATGAGGTCATTGCTTTTGTTAGAAAATTCTAAAATAACTTCTTAATATAATGACAGTTTTATGCATTAAAACAAAGAGTTGACCTCAGAAGACTAGTATGCTTAGATGACTATATATGTATATACAATTTTTTCTTCGTGTAGATTATTGATTAAACAACAAATTCTGTCTTCAGTCATAGGATTTTCTATTTTAGGCTGAGCATGGATGTTATTCATATATCTGAATGTATGTTCATATATAGATATGCTTATATATATTATTTGTATCACATACATAAGTTTACATGTACATATACATACATGTGAGTGCCACAGTTGTATTGAAAAGCTTATACTAGTTGAGAAATCATTAACTTGGCCAGGAAAACAACTGTGAATTCTTACTTTGATACATGGATGGAAGTCAATAGGCTGTAGTTGTGATTACAGAATTGGTGAACTCTGGCTTTCACTCTTTCCAAACCACTGACTTGTGCTTGTAGATGATAACCAGATGGCTATCTAATTATGGATTTTAAGTCAATGAAGTGAGGGAGAAGTGCAGAGATGGTGTTTATTTTGACTCATAGGCCATGTTTAAGGAAGCTTTTTTTGATGGGCAGGAAAGATGGTTTAGTGGTTGGAACTGTCCCTTCTTCTAGAGATCCTGAGTTCAATTTCCAGCAGCCACATGATGGCTCACAACCATCTATAAGGTGATCTGATGCCCTCTTCTGGCCTGCAGATGTATATGCAACAGAGCACTCATACATTAAAAGAATAAAAATGATTAAAAAAAAGGGGGGGGGCAGTGGTGGCTCACAACTTTAGTCTCAGCACTTGAGAGGCAGAGGCAGGTAGATCTCTGAGTTTACATCCAGCCAGCCTGGTTTACAGATCAGAGTTCTAGGACATTGGGGCTATGAAGAGAAACCCTATCTCAAAACAAAACAAAAGTGAAACAAAACAAAAAACAAGAAAGTTTCTTATGTTTTTATCTGTGTATCAGTAGCTCCTAAAAAGAATAAGCCACTTTATAGAAATAAATTTTATTCAAAGCAGATGACCACTGTGAACAGGCTGAAGATTTAGGTGACAGTATACTTGAAAAGAGATATTTAGTGATTTTAAAAAAATGTATTTTTAAGAACAAACCTGTAGAAAATGAAATGCTTTCAGTTAATGACAAATAAACTCCAATTATTAATCATAAATTCCTGTAAGTTTTTCTAGATATTCTTCATGTAGAGTAAATGCAGCCAACCATGAAGTTAGTTGAAAATTATCTTTTACTCACTTGGGAAAATAGCATGCTGCCTAGCAAAATTTGATTTATTTCATTATAGGTGACTTGTTTTTCTTTAATGATCAAAGAGTAAATATGAAATTCTATTTAGGTAGTTTGGGTTCTGCTAAATAAACTTGAGACAAATGAATTAAAGGAAGGCCTAGAAAAGCCAGATCCCAAAGCCCAATGAAAACACTTTGAATATATGATTTTTATTAAGAAAAAAGAACATGCATGAATCCTTAGTATTCAACTACTAGCATTGCAACTAAAGGATGGGAACAGTGGATTATACGTGGAATACCAACACACATGAAAGAGGATTGATGGCTCTGAGTTCAGAATCAACCCGGGCTATGTAGTGCACTCCAGGCCAGCAAGAGCTTCATAGCGAGATACCATCTCAAGCAAAAATAAAATAAAATATACAAAACATAAAAAAAATAAAAAAGAAGAAAACGATTTTTAAAATGAGGATAAATGTAATTCTTTAAAGATCGCTTTGAGTCAAGCAAAAGTTCTATGATTCTAAATCCAAGAGTCATTCATGTTCCTTGGGCTTCAATGCCAAGCACAGCATTTGTTGAAATTGCATTTTGCAAAACTGGCATTCCCTTAACTTAGGGCATGATTAATTTACCAAGAGAAAAATTATTTACTTCTTCCTAGGCTTTATACACATTTTCTCTCAGCATTATTGTGTTTTTTTCCTTCAAAACAGTTGATAAATTATAAATCAAGATAAATTTCTGTGTGTGACTATCAAAATAGAAAAATGTTCTTAGAGCTATTATTTTCAATTTTAGTGGAGATTAAATCTTTTATGCCTTTAGTTCCTGAGGTTATATTCTAATCACTTTCATTTTGTGCTATTTTTAATGTATTTGTGACAGTGTGTTCTTTTATAATTTAAAAGCCTAACTAATTTTTGGGTCAGTCAGAAACAAATACTATGTATTATGTCCAAAATAATCTTTTCCTGTCCCAAGAAATTGCTCACTTATTTCAAACAGACATTTTTTCCTCTTTCTTTTTCTATTTGGCATACCCAATCATGAGACAATATGATTTTCTTTCTGTTGACCTTGACACAAGGAAAAAGCCCTGCATTTATTTCAATACGTAGTATTTAAACTTCTGGTGGAATGAAGGAAAGTTAAGAAGTACACTAGGTTAAGAAGCTTAATAAAGGACTCCTGTTGAGTTCAGATCCTTCAAACAATATTATGTTAGAGTCCTTTCTTTAGTTAGTTTTATAGAGCAAAATTTTCTGGTTCCAAGAAGTTTTCAGTTCAATGAAATTTATATATCCATAATAATTGTTTAGTTTATCCTATTCCTACCTACAGAATTGTCTTTCTTGCAAATGTAATTAAATTGTGCCATTGATTTACATAAAAATAAGCTTAGTCCCACTTTACTCTGGGCTCAGACATAGACTCAGCATGCTTACTAAGCCTTGCTTGTCCCACTGTCACTCTTTAGCTACCCCTTCTCATTGCCCATAAGCCATAACTCACTCTCTCTGCCTTTTCTAAATTTCACTTTCTCAACTTATGGTCTCATATAAAGTCATAATCACAAATATCAAATAGTATACATAGTCTTCCTGTCCACTCACCCACATACATACATTCCATGTTTTCAGTCTCCTCCCATCGCTGATAACTCCTTTGCTGTTTGCTGTTGACCCCACACCCTACCCACTGAAAAGAACCTTTCCCCATGTGACCTACTCCACATTCAGCCTCTCTGTGATTATGTGCTATTTTAGCCTCTCTACCTGTACAATAGATTCAATTTCCTCACCCTTATTTTCATGTTACATTGGAAAATAGCACCAGGTTCTTTTTTTTTTTCTTGAAAAAAGATTTAGGTTCGGTCTGTCTGTCTGTCATCTGTCTGTCTGTCTGTCTGTCTGTCTGTCTGTCTGTCTCTCTCTCTCTCTCTCTCTCTCTCTCTGTGTGTGTGTGTGTGTGTGTGTGTGTGTGTGTGTGTTTGTGCATAGAATGTTCACATTCCAATTGTGTCTGTCTTAGGGTAACTAAACACCATGATCAAAGCAACTTGAGAACGAAAGGGTTTATTTGGCTTATATTTCCACAACACAATACATTAAATGATGTTAGGACAGGAACTCAGACAGAGCAGGAACCTGAACAGGAGGTGATGAGGAGGCCATAGAAAAATGGTGGTTTCTAGTTTGCTTCCCAAGGCTTGCTCAGCTGCTTTCTTGCTTTCTTCCTCCCTCCCCCCCTCTTTCTTTCTTTCTTTCTTTCTTTCTTTCTTTCTTTCTTTCTTTCTTTCTTTTTTTAAAAATTAGATATTTTATTTACATTTCAGATGTTATCCCCATACCCCTTTTGCCCAGGAACCCCCTATCCCATCTCCCCTCCTCCTGCTTCTATGAGGATGTGCCCTCACCTATCCCCCACACTCCCACCTCCCCACCCTCGAATTCCCCTACACTTGGCATCTAGTCTTTATGGGACCAAGAGTCTCTTCTCCCACCTATGCCCAACAAGGCTATCCCCTCCTACATATACAGCTAGAGCCATGGGTTTATTCCTATGTGCTCCCAGGACCACCAACTGATGAATGGCATTGCCCACAGTGAGCTATGCCCTCTGCCATCAGTCATTAATTAACAAAGTGCTTTAAAGTGAGATCTTATGGAGGCGTTTTCTTAGTTGGTTCTCTTTTTTCAGATACTGTAGCTTTGTCAAGTTGATGTAAAACTAGCTAGCACAGCATGTGAATGTAGAGGTCAGAAGACAAGATGCCATAGTTGGTTTTATCCTTCCACTGTGTGGGCTCTGGAATAGAACTCAAATCATCAGGCTTGACAGCAACTGTCTTTACCCTCTGAGCCATCTGGAGGCCAACAAAACAGTTCGTTGACTTTATAGTTTCATTCCTTTTACCATCTTAAAATCAACAAAGGACTCTCGCTTGGCACTGTCTTTCTTCATGGCTACTGTCTCATTATTATGTCCCCCTTTTCTGCAAAACAAGGAGATAATGTCAACCACCAGCTTCCTTTAGTTCTAGAAGCCACCACCCTTCAGGCTTCTTGGGCCATTTAACCACTGAGGGTCACCAGCATTCTTCACATTACTATGTCCTTGGGGGGTTCTTACCTTACATTAGACAATAGCATTTAGCTCATTGCAAATACCCTCCTTCTGGTTACAGCTTCGTCAGGACACCATATCAATGATTGTCTTTTATGGTCTCTGCAGACCTAAACATTAGCAGATCTCAGATTCAACTCTCATACTTTTTCCTATGCTCACTCTCTACATATGTTCTGTATCATTAGCTCCCAGTCCGTGCCTCACAGGCCATATCTTTCCCCCAAACTGTGGGATCATATTTCTCTTGACATCTTTACTTGGATACCTAAAAAAACATCTTAAATATATCCAAGATGAAAATATTTATCTCCCTGAAGTCTTCTGAATCTATTAAAGGGAAATTCTATTTCTTTAGATGCTTTTGTTAAAAACAAAACAAAGCAACAACAAAACAAAAACAAAACTTGAAACCTATTTGACTTATACCCCAACCCTTCCTTCTAATTTATTAATAGGTACTATTGCTTTTACTTAAAACCTTCTGAATCTATTAGATGCAAATTCTATTTCTTTAGACACGTTTATTGCAAAAATTTGGATTCTCTTTGACTTATACCCTAACACTCTCTTCTAATCTGTTAATAGACACTAATGCTTTTACCTCAAAGAATGTGCCTAAGTCAGACTGGTACCTTTTACCCCCATAGTTACTTTGAGTCAAGGTACCATTGGCCTCATTACTTTTTTTATTTCCATTGGTTAAACACATAATTTTATTTTTTGATAAAAACAAATAATTCTATATCTGATTAAACAGCCCTTTTACCTAAAATGCTCTATGGTCTTATACTCTCTCACATTTAAAAAACAAGGTCACTATTATGGCTTGCAAGGAGATATATATTAGCTGCCCTAATTCTTTTTTTTCCTTTTTTTTATTAGATATTTTATTTACACTTCAGATGCCATCCCCTTTCCCCATTCCCCCCCTTAGAAAACCCCTATCCCATGCCCCCTTTTCCTTTTTGCATTTATACATTTTTTTTTAAAATAATGTTAATCATAGGGTTTATAAGTTTGGAATTGTTCAATCAGAGGTGTAACCCACTACCCAACCTAGATATATCAACTATCTTTGACTGGTGGAGATACATGAATATCTGCCTCCCTGTCTCCCCCCTCTTTCTCTCTTTCATCACCTAGCTTCTCCTCTCCTTCTTCTTCTTCTTCTCCTCTTCTTACCCCTTTTCTTCCTCTCAGTACTCCTCCTACCTTAGCTCCTCCTACACATCACCCTTCCTGTTAAAATGAAACTTTTCTCTCAAAATACAATTAGAGCACAATTATGCCAATTTGTACCAGTGAGGTACAAGATAGTCCTAATACCCAGTCCATCCTTTTGTTGACTAACCAGCTCCTCTGTCATCTATCTTAACTAAAACATTTAGCTCTGAACCTGGCTTTAGGATGAATGTCAGCTGACGACCATCCACTCAAATCTTTTCTCTTAAGGTAAATAGCTATATGTTTTCAACCCCGTCAGAAATCCAGAATGACTGAGTTAACTATAATTGTGGGAAGCACAAAGCATAGCTTCTAAAACTTAGCCAATTTATAGAGACCTCTGAACACCTGGACACTCGCTCTACTTCAAAACGTTGGAGCATCTGTTCTTCTGCCTTCTGGCCCAGGATCATCTGACAGTCCTTAGTGCTGCAGAATTATTAAGGGCTGATTACTCTGTCTAGGCAGATATAATCAGTCGACTATTCTGCAAGTGTGTCCTTTTCTGGACAGTAATTTGTCTGTAGAAGGAAAGTGGCAATTCTTGTCTAGTGGTTGTCTCACCACAAATGGAGTAACTCCAAGGATGCTCAATTTCTTCTTAGAATTCAATATAGGAAGCTGTCTGGAGCAGACAGGTCTCTAATGAAAATTAACATTAATACTGAAATGTTTGTCATGTCAATTCTAAGGATTTCTGATGTTTTGAAAACTGCCCTAATTCTTGCCCCACTTTCTTCATCTTAATTTTTAAACTTTATTATTGATTCTTTGTAAATTTTCTATCAAGAACCCTGCTCATCTCTCTATCCTCTTATGTTCACTCTTTGCTCTTAACACCCCCCAAATAACACTAACACACACACACACACACAAACATACAAATATCTCATTGTAGAAGCTGTAGTAAGTCAGTGTGTTCTGAGTTTAGCCTTACCACTGGGGTGTTCTGAATGTTGCAGATATGCCAGTCAAGGAGGCAGGAGCACTAATCTGCATTTCTTTCTCCATGTTGGGATGCCCATCTCATGGTAGACTAACACATTGCTTAGGGAGGTGGAATGCAGTCTAAGACAGAGGTTCGAGGCCATGTTTTTCTGGGTGAGAAATGATGGGAGCTGGTATGGAGGCTGTGGTTCTCAAACTCCAGGGTACCCAGACCTCAATGGGGACCTAGAGGAAATGAAAATGGGCCTTCAGGCCTACAATGAACATGTGATGGGGACGGAGGGTGCGTGGATCGGGAATCTGGCTTAGCTCAGAGTGAGTGTCCAGAGTGCAGAAGGGCCTTCGTGGGAGATTTAGGAAACCTGTATGAAGGTTTCCTCCCACAGTGGTCCTTGATGGAAGAGACAGTCCTTGTTTGTACAAACTGCTTTATTCATGGCAGATGAAGATGCATACCAGAGATTAAATACATTTTGCAGGAAGGGATGCCTAGGAAGGTATTCTAATTGGTTACACACTTGGTCTGAGAAACCTCATTAGCATGGAGAACTCTAGATTCTATGGTACCTGGCTGATTGTTATGGCCCTCTTATTGGGGTGTCGTGGTCACATGCTCCAGGACAGGAATCTGGTCTGGAGCTAGTTCGAACTCTTGCCATTCTCAATTATGAGTGTTACTGGGGATCTGAACTTTGCTACTACCTTACCAGTTCTCTGTGTTGGCATGGTTCACTGCCCGACAGTGTCCCACAGTATATCCCTCTGTTCACACATCTTCACTGGCAAATGTTCACTGCAATGAGTCATTAGTCTGCTTTAAGGTTTCTGGCTTCTATGACACTATCAATATTGAATCGTCACTGAGATTCCTCCAAGTTATCTTGTTGTTGGTCTATGTTCTTGGAGCTTTGGTTCAGCAGCACTGACCTTTTCACATGGCCCAACCCACATACATAAAAGAAACTTTACTAAAGCTTAAAGCATACATTGCACCTCACACAATAATAGTGGGATATTTCAACACCCCACTCTCAGATATGGACAGACCGTGGAAACAGAAACTAAACTGAGACACAATGAAACTAACAGAAGTTATGAACCAATTGGACTTAACTGACATCTATAGAACATTTCATCCTAAAACAAAAGAATATACCTTCTTCTCAGCACCTCATGGTACCTTCTCCAAAATAGACCATATAACTGGTCACAAAACAGGCCTCAACAGATACAAAAAGATTGAAATAATCCCTTGTACCCTATCAGACCACCATGGACTAAGACTTGGCTTTGACATGGACAAAAACAACGGAAAGCCCACATACACGTGGAAACTAAACAATGCTCTACTCAATGATAACTTGGTCAAGGAAAAAATAAAGAAAGAAATTAAAGACTTTTTAGATTTAAATGAAAATGAGGACACATCATATCAAAACTTGTGGGACTCCCTGAAAGCAGTACTAAGAGGAAAAATCATAGCTCTAAGTGCTCACAAAAAGAAAATGGAAAGAGCATACATCAACAACTTGACAGCACACCTGAAAGCGTTAGAACAAAAAGAAGCTAATATACCCAAGAGGAGTAGACAGCAAGAAACAATCAAACTCAGGGCTGAAATTAACCAAGTTGAAACAGAAAGAACTATACAAAATATCAACAAAACCAGGAGCTGGTTCTTCGAGAAAATCAACAAGATAGACAAACCCTTAGCCAAACTAACCAAAGGGCACAGAGACAGTATTCAAATTAATAAAATCAGAACTGAAAAGGGAGACATAACAACAGAAACAGAAGAAATTTTAAAAAATCATCAGATCCTACTACAAAGGCCTATACTCAAGAAAATTGGAAAATCTGGATGAAATGGACAATTTTCTAGATAGATACCAGGTATCAAAGTTAAAGGAGGAGCAGATAAACCATCTAAACAGTCACATAACCCCTAAAGAAATAGAAGCAGTCATTAAAAATCTCCCCACCAAAAAAAGTCTGGGGCCAGATGGTTTTAGTGCAGAATTCTATCAGACCTTCTAGGAAAACCAAATACCAATTCTCTTCAAACTATTCCACAAAATAAAAACAGAAGGAACAATACCCAATTTGTTCTATGAAGCTACAATTACACTCATACCTAAGCCTCACAAAGACCCAACAAAGAAAGAGAACTACAGACCAATCTCTCTTATGAATATTGATGCAAAAATACTCAATAAAATTCTTGCAAACCGAATTCAAGAACACATCAAAGCCATCATCCATCATGATCAACTAGGCTTTATCCCAGGAATTCAGGAATGGTTCAATATTCGGAAATCCATCAACATAATCCACTACATAAATAAACTCAAAGAAAAAAACCACATGATCATTTCATGAGATGCTGAGAAAGCATTTGACAAAATTCAACATCCCTTCATATTAAAAGTCTTGGAAAGATCAGGAATTCAAGGCCCATAGCTAAACATAGTAAAAGCAATATACAGCAAGCCAGTAGCCAACATCAAACTAAATGGAGAGAAACTTGAAGCAATCCCACTAAGATCAGGGACTAGACAAGGCTGCCCACTCTCTCCCTACCTATTCAATATAGTACTGGAAGTCCTAGCTAGAGCGATTAGACAACAAAAGGAAGTCAAAGGGATACAAATAGGAAAGGAAGAAGTCAAAATTTCACTATTTTCAGATGATATGATAGTATACTTAACTGGCCCTAAAATTTCCTCCAGAGAACTCCTAAATCTGATAAATAACTTCAGTAAAGTGGCTGGATATAAAATCAACTTAAACAAATTAGTAGCCTTCCTATACTCAAAAGATAAACAGGCTGAGAAAGAAATTAGGGAAATGACACCATTCACAATAGTTACAAGCAATATAAAATATCTCGGAGTGAATCTAACCAAGCAAGTGAAAGATCTGTATGACAAGAACTTCAAGTCTCTGAAGAAAGAAATAGAAGATCTCAGAAGATGGAAAAATCTCCAATGCTCCTGGATTGGCAGGATTAATTTAGTAAAAATGGCCATCTTGTCAAAAGCAATTTATAGATTCAATGCAATCCCCATCAAAATCCCAAATCAATTCTTTATAGAGATAGAAAGAGCAATTTGCAAATTTATTTGGAACAACAAAAAACCCAGGATAGCGAGAACTATTCTCAACAGTAAAAGAACTTCTGGGGAAATCACAATCTCTGACATTAAACTGTACTACAGGGCAATAGTTATAAAAACTGCATGGTATTGGTACAGAGACAGGCAGGAAGATCAATGGAATAGAATTGAAGATCCAGAAATGAGCCCACATACCTATGATCATTTGATCTTTGACAAAGGAGCTAAAACCATCCAGTGGGAAAAGGACAGCATTTTCAGCAAATGGTGCTGGTTCAACTGGAGGTCAACATGTAGAAGGATGCAAATCAATCCATTCATATCTCCTTGTACAAAGCTCAAATCCAAGTGGATAAAAGACCTTCACTTAAAACTAGATACACTGAAACTAATAGAAGAGAAGGTGGGGAAGACCCTTGAATTCCTAGGCACGAGGGGAAAGTTCCTGAACAGAACACCAATGGCTTATGTTCTTAAATCAAGAATTGACAAATGGGACCTCATAAAATTGCAAAGCTTCTGTAAAGCAAAGGACATTGTCAATAAGACAAAATGGCAACCAACAGATTGGGAAAAGTTCTTAACCAATCCTACATCCGATAGAGGGCTAATATCCAAGATATACAAAGAACTCAAGAAATTATACTCCAGACAACCAAATAACCCTATTAAAAATGGGGTACAAAGCTAAACAAAGAATTTTCAACAGAGGAAACTCGAATGGCTGAGAAGCACCTTAAGAAATGCTCAACATCCTTAGTCATCAGGGAAATGCAAATCAAAACAATCCTGAGATACCACCTCACACCAATCAGAATAGATAAGATAAAAAACTCAGGTGATAGTAGATGCTGGCGAGAATGGAGAGAAAGAAGAATCCTCCTCCATTGTTGGTGGGGTTGCAAGCTGGTACAATAACTCTGGAAATCAGTCTGGCGGTTCCTCAGAAAATTGGACATAGCATTACCTGAGGATCCAGCTATACCACTCCTGGGCATATACCCAGAAGATGCTCCAACATATAACAAGGACATATGCTCCACTATGTTCATAATAGCCTTATTAATAATAGCCAGAAGCTGGAAAGAACCAAGATGTCCCTCAACAGAAGAATGGATACAAAAATTGTGGTATATCTACACAATGGAGTATTACTCAGTTATTAAAAATAATGAATTTGAGAAATTCTTAGATAAATGGATGGATCTAGAAATTATCAACCTGAGTGAGTTAACCCAATCACAAAAGAACACACATGGTATTTACTCACTGATAAGTGGATGTTAGCCCAAAAGCTTGGAATAATGAAGATTCAACCCACAGACCACATGAAGCTCATGAAGAAGAAAGACCAAGAGGTGATGCTTCAGTTCTACTTAGAATGAGTAACAAAAATACTCAAGGGGGCAAATATGGAAACAAAGTGTGGGACAGAAACTGAAGGAGGGGCCATCAGGAGACCATTCCACCTGGGTATTCATCTAGCTTAGTGACTACCTAAGTTAGACACTGATGTAGATGGCTGGAAGTGCGTGTTGTCAAGAACATAATATAGCTGTTTCCTTAGAGGTCTGCCAAAGACTAACACATTCAGAGGACGATGCTCACAGTTAACCACTGATATGATCAACGGTTTCCCAATGGAGAACTTAGAGAGAAGACTGAAGGAGCAGAAAGGGTTTGTGACCCCAGGAAGAGAGCAATAATACCTAACAACCAGAGTCCCCCAGGGTCTAAACCACCAGCCTGGGAGCACATAGGGAGGGACCCATGACTCCCTATGGGTATATGTAGGGGAGGATGGCCTTGTTGGGCATAGGTGGGAGAGGAGATTCTTGGTCCCATGAAGAATGAACACAGAGTAGGGGAGGAATGTGAGGGTGGGGAGGGGGTAGTGAGTGCTGGGGGGTAGATGTGGGCACAGCCTCATAGAAGCATGAGGAGGGAGGATGGGATAGGATGTTTCTGGGTGGTGGGAGGAAGTGGGGTAAGGAGATAAAATCTGAAATGTAAATATAATACCCAATTTTTAAAAAAGAAGAAAAAAAGGAAAAAAAAGAGAAAAAAGAAAAAAAGAAAGAAGATAAAGAAAAATAGGAGATTTAATAACACAAATGGAAGGATTTAGAAATTTAGGAGGCAGTTTATGTTAATGGAAACAGCATCATAGAAACAGGAAAATCACACCCTCATAGAAGCACAAGGAGGGGGGATGGGATAAGGGGTTCCTGGGTGGTGGGGGTGATGGGATAAGGGGATAAAATTTGAAATGTAAAAATTATAATCAATTTAAAAAAAGGGAAAAAGAAAAAAGTTGTTAGAACCAACATCTTTAAAAAAAAAAAGTCAGCCCTGTAAGGAAAAAAAAATTATCTTGATTCTAAAACTTGTTCTGAGAATTGTATATTGCAGAATACACAGCCTTGGTGTATCTACTCATCAAGCAGTCTGAGCAGACCTGCTCAAACCTCCGATGTCCTGGAATTCCATCTGGATGCAGTGAAGACAGCATCAGAGGCTTATCAATTTACTCTTCCCCCCACCCTTCTTTTAATATCTCAACGCCCATAACCAGCTTGAAGGAGTTAAAGAAGAGTCAGCACCCCTATTCCCTGGGTTTGGGGATTAAGGTGGTTAATATTGGTCTGTCTTTCTAGGGAAAAGTAGTAGTTTTGTTGGAACAGGGAGGATTAGCTAGGATTTAGTGCATAGCCATAACCTATTGGTAGAAATCTGTATAATTAGTATCAAGATGAAGTTATAATTTCTTATGGCACAAAATTTACTTTGATTTCAGATTTAAGGTTTTCATTGGTACGACCTTCTTATTGATTGTGCTCTAATTGTATTTTGAGAGAAAAAGTTTTTTTTAATTTTTTTTTATTTTTATTTTTTTAACAGGAAGGGTGATATATCAGAGGAGCTAAGGGGGAAGGAGTACTGAGAGGAAGAAATGGAGTAAGGAGAGGAGAAGAAGAAGGAGAGGAGAAGCTAGGTGATGAGAGAGAGAAAAAGAGAGAAAGAGAGGGGGGCATGGAGTCAGATGTTCACGTGTCTCCACCAGTCAAAGATTTTTTATATATCTAGGTTGGGTATTGGGTTACACTTCTGATTGAGCATTACCAAACTTATAAAGCCTTTGATTAACATTTTAAAAAATTGTATAAAAGCAAAAAGGAAAAGGGGGCATGGGATAGGGATTTTCTAGGGAGGGGAAATGGGGAAAGGGGATGGCATCTGAAATGTAAATAAAATATCCAATAAAAAAAGGAAAAAAATTCCTAAAATTCTATTAGTAATTTTAAGCTCTTTTATAATAGGGCTGTATCATTAATTAGTCAACCACTCTGTGACCCTGAGGGGTTATACTCATGCATCTGCCCAAGAGCTATCTGGATTTGCAAATGAAAGATACACACACACACACACACACACACACACACACACACACACCAGTTAGTTTTAATATGACTTGAATAGCTTAATGCCTGAGTGTTCTAATTCTTACTGCTGCTAACAAACACTCCCCTCCTATATGCCTGAGTTAATAACATCTTTTAAAATCTATATTTCACCTCTGCTACTCCAAACCCAATTGGGGAAATGGCTCATGTGTCCACTTTTCAGGGGGGACTTTAGTTCTGGTCTTTCTTCTTCCTCTTCATTGCAATCTCTGCCTCCTTCCTTTCTCCTGGTTCCTAGCCCACCTAAATCTCAATGTTCTGCCTCAGTGTACCTGCCCAGCCATTTTCCATTGGTTCTTTACTTATCTATCAGAAAACCAATTAGGGACAAGCACCTTCAGTGTTTGGACACACAGATTCCCAATCTGGGTGGCCTGATTAATTCAAAGTATTAGAACCAATCCTCAACATAGGAGCCATTAATTTTTTTTCTAATGTCAAAACTGCAATGAGAGCTCTGCCAGTTTCCAGTTTCACTAGTTAAGTGCTTCTGAGATAGAACACATTCCAAAAGGTAGTAAAACAATTAACCAAAGGTCATAAAAGGGAACTAATGATTTATTGTAAATTCAAGGATAGAAGCTAAATTATTGACTGGGTTTATCTATACAAAACTTCCATGATGACATAATTATGATCTTTAAGTCTCCATGGACCTGTAAAGCTAGTGACAGATGAGTGCCTAGTCTTACTGGATACACATGTAAACATTCTTTGTTGTAAACTTCTCATTCAATTTATGATTTGAATTCAGTTGAACTTCTAGTGAATTTTTGTTAAGAAAAAAGAAAAAAGATGCTTGAACAAACTATGTGATTTTTTCCCCTTGAAAAGGTATGAGAAACTAGGAATGATGATATTGCATTTGGAGAAAGGGCATTATTACATCAAAGCAGGAGGAGAGAGCAAGATAGGGAGGGGAAGGCGAAATTCAAAAGAAACTTAGAAATTAAGAGAGCAATAGGCAGAGTTCAGAGGGAAAGAAAAACAATAACTACAAAAAAGCTGCAGAAAGAGCAGAAAGAGCAGACAGGCTTATCTCCTTGCTATGGGACAGAACAGGTCTTTTCTTAATAACAAGGCAGGTATAGTCTTATTTAAAGAGGACAATTTTTCTTCTTACAGACTTGGGCTTAATTTATTTAACAATAAAGGGGTAAAGGCTTTTTTTCCCTCTATGCAATATAGATTGTAGCTCATTTTTCATCCAGGATGAGTGAGTTCTTTCTGCATTGGCTCTTGGTCGTTTGCTCTGTATGCATGCATAAGTATGGATGTGTAAGTATGTCATTATGAGATAAGCATGTAGCTGTGTGATGGATGGTATGTATATGCTTGGCCCAGGGAGTGGCACTATTAGAAAGTGTGGCCTTGTTGGAATTGATATGTCATTGTGGGTGTGGGCTTAAGACACTCACCCTAGCTACCCAGAATATTCTGCTAGCAGTCTTCGGATGAAGATGTAGAACTCTCAGCTCTGCCTGCAGCATGCCTGTCTGGATGCTGCCATGTTTCTGCCTTGATGATAATGGATTGAACCTCTGAACCTGCAAGCCAGCCCTAATTAAATGTTGTTCTTTATAAGACTTGCATTGGTCATAGTGTCTGTTCACAGCAGTAAAACCTTAAGACAAGCTGAGCCCAACTGTTTTGCATGATGTATAAATATATATGCATGCATTTGTATATGATTTTAAGTGAGTTTATGCTTATTTACTTGTGTAAATGGTTTTCCTTCTGCATGCACGACTTTCTTCTGGTTCAATAAAAATTTATTGCTCCAAACCTTTCTTCAGCCTGACAAGCAGTAGATGAGACTTCTGGGCAAAAGGGGAAAAGCCCTAGCAATTAATCCTTTACTTAATCTCCTGCTGTTAGACTATAATTGTTAGTCACCCAAGCCAGCAGTTTTAACCCTCAGAATGAGCAACAAAATTTTTATGATTTTTTTTAAAGAAGTTATCAGCAAGCATTCAGTATAGTTAGAGAGCTAGAAGACTGGAGACCATCAGTCTTTGAAGCTACCTCTGAGACCATAAGTCTTTAAAACTACATATAGAGACCATCAGTCTTTACAGCTACGTCTACATCCAACTCTGTGTTCCACTTCAACTCATTCCAGGCCAAGCAGGCTTCCAGAAGGGATGAACAAGGAAGCAAGATTTTACAGATGTTTCCTGGCAGTCAGCATGCTGTTAATGACAACGACTTATTGTTTCATCTCTTTCTTCATGCCTTTTTGATCCAGGTAAGAAGTGAAATCATGTATGGCAAAAGACCATACAAACAGTATGTACGTAAATCACTAAATAAATCAACAAATCAGCATCGAGTAATCACTCACTCTTCTTCTTCTCCTCCTCCTCCCCCTTTCCTCCTCCTTTTCTTATTCTATTTCTCTTTGAATACAGCTTTAATAATTAACCGTCGAAAGTTTAAATGGCTTTATATTTTTATAATAATTCTTCTGAGATGGTATTTATTTATTTATTTATTTATTTATTTATTTATTTATTTATCTTTTGAGACAGAGTTTGTCTTACAGAGCCTTGACTGTTCGGGACTTGATTTTTAGAACATGCTGGCCTCAAACTCACAGAGATTTGTCTGTCTCTGTCTCCCAAGTGCTGTGATTAAAGGAATCTAGCATCTTGCCAGACTTCTGAGATATCTTTAATGCTGTTTAGTTAACAGTTTGTCTATTTTTCTTTTGTAGTATAACATTCTACTAAAGAGATTTTCATCTATGAGAGGATTCAAATAATGTTTATTAAAATAAAATTATAAGTATTTATATGGTTTACTATGATATCAATGCCTTATTTGTTTAAAATATACATAATATAGCAATCCCACAGAGTATATGCTACTATAATATCCAATTAACAGATTACATGATCCAGAAACTTTGAATGTACATAGAGAGTAAATGGTAGATTCAGAATAATTTGAATACAGGGGTGTTGAAGTCTTCCACTATTATTGTGTGAGGTTCAATGTGTGCTTTGAGCTTTAGCAAAGTTTCTTGTATGAATGTGTGCCCTAGCATTTGGGGCATAGATGTTCTAAATTGAGATAGAAGCATTATTGGTGATACTTGATCTATGACTCCTGATCTCTTTCATAGGTTTTCTATCTCCAGGGTTTTTTCCCTTTGTGATTTCTTTATTGTTTCTATTTCCATTTTTAGATCCTGGATGGTTTTGTCTAATTCCTTTGCCAATAGCTTAGACACTAAGATCAACAGTTAATAAATGAGAACTAATGATACTAAAAGGTTTTACAAGGTTAAGGACACCCTCAATGGGACAAAAAAGGCAGCATGCAGAGTGGGAAAAAAATTCAACAACCCTACATCAGACAGAGAACTAATATCCAAAAGATAGAAAGATCTCAAGGAATTAAATGACAACAACCCAAATAACCCAATTAAAAAATGGGGTACTAAGCCAAACACAATTTTCAACAGAGGAATCTCAAATGGCAAAGAAGCAGTTAAAGAAATTCAAGTTCAACATTCTTAGTCATCAGGGAAATGAAAATCAAAATGACCCTGAGATTCTACCTTATACCTGTTAGAATAGCTAAGCTCAAAAAGTCAAGAAACAGTCATAAATGCTTTTGAGGATATGGAGTAAGGGGAACACTCCTCTATTCCTGATGGGAGTGCAAATTTGGACAACCACTTCTGAAATCAATTTGGAGGTTTCTCAGAAAACTGGGAATAGCTATACCACTCTTGGGCATATACCCAAAAGATGTTGCACCATATCACAAGGACATGTGTGCCACTGTATTCATAGCAGCTTTATTGTAATAGTTAGAAACTGGAAACAACCTATATGTCTCTCAAGTAAAGAATGGCTAAAGAAAATGTGGTCCATCTACACAATGAAATGCTGTTCAGCTATTACAAATAAAAACATCATGAACTTTTGCAGGCAAAAAAAAAAAAAAAAAAAAAAAAAAGGGAATTGAGATTATCATCCTGAGTGAAGTAATACAGATACAGAAAGACATGCATCGTATGTACTCATTTATAATTGAGCATTAACCATAAAGTGCTGGATAACCATGCTACAATCCACAGACCAAAGGAACAGGGTACAAACATATTCCTATGGGAGGATGGTTAAATTTCACTCAGAAGGGGAAATGAAATAGTCATCAGAGGTGGATAAAGAGAGGAACTTTGTTGGAGATGAGCAGCTTTTTGTTTGTTTGTTTGTTTGTTTGTTTTTGGTTTTGGTTTTTTTGGTGTGGGTTCCCAACAATTGGATTAGGAGCAGTCTATGACTCTGTTTCCTGACATTGGATCTTCTTCTCCTACCTGAACTGCCTGGTTGGGACTCAGTGGGAGAGAAGGTGCTTAGTCCTGCTACGACTAGATGTACCAGTGTGTGGTGGGTACCTAAGCAGAGCTTTCCTTTTTTTGCCTAGTAGGGGAGGAGGTAATGAGAAGAGGAGGGCTTTGTAAGGGTGGAATTGGGAGGAGAGGAGAGAGGGGCACTGCAATTGGGATGTAATATGAATAAAAAATAAAATAAAAAATAAAATATAAAATAAAAAATAAATTATGAAAAAAACCCCACAAAAACCTATGCATCATAAAATTGGAAAATCTAAAAGAAATGGACAATCTTCTTGATAGACAAAACTTATCAAAGTTAAATCATGATTAGATAAACAATCTAAGTAGAACTCAATCTCCTAAGGAAATAGAAGCAATCATTAAAAGTCTTCCAACCAAAGGAAGTTTAGACAAGTTGGTTTCAGAACTGTATTCTTTGTGTGTGTGTTTTATTGTTTTATTTTATTTTTTATTGGATATTTTATTTATTTACAATACAGATGTTATCCCCTTTCCCCATTTTCCCTCCCTAGAACTCCCTATCTTATACCCCTCTCTTCCTTTATGCTTTTATACCATTTTGATTACATGCATGTATTAAGGTCAGTTCTAGGTTGAGGGTCTAGCAATACAATAGATGCAAATAGTCGAGGAACAAGCAATACAGTAAACACAAATAGTCAAAGAAAAAGCAAGGCATTAAACCCAGTTACGTGAACTATAGTAGCATGATCATTGTTTCTAAAGGCTTATCAGGATGACCAAAGTATCTGAGCCTACTTCCCTAACTTAGCCCAAGGTCATTTTCATGTTATAACTGTATTATATCAGACTTTTAAGGAAGAGTTATACTCCTCAAATTATTCCACAAAATAGAAACAGAAGGAACACAGTCAACTCATTCTATGAGGCTACAGTCATCCTGATACTTAGACCACACAAAGACTCAACAAAGAGAATTTCAGGCCAATTTCTCTCATGAGCGTTGGTGCAAAAATTCTCAATAAAATACTTGCAAACTGAATCTAAGAACCCATCAAAAAGATCAACCACTATGATCAAGTAGGCTTCATTTTAGTGAGGCAGGGATTACTCAACATATGAAAATTTGTCAATGTATTCCATCATAAAAACAATCTGAAGGACAATTTGAAGGGTATGTCTGGGTCTGTGGTTCCATTGCAGCTGGGGGCCATATTGATGTCTATGTCCTGTGCTTGGCTGAGGGTCATGTTGGGGTCCATGGTCCTGCTCCAGTTGAATGCTGAAATAATGTTCATAGTTATGTTACCACCAAAAGCCATGAAGATGTCAATGGTCTGTGTTGCCTCCTGAATCCATGTTGATGTCTGTTAGCCAGATTGTCACTGGAGACAATGCTAAAACCCCTAGCATGTGATGACTGGAGGCCAGGAAGATTTCCTTGGTCCACACTGTGTCTTTCTTCAGATACCATGTGGAAGTCCATAATCTGTGCCACCATTGACTGTAAAGGGCCGGGCAGTTTCTTTTGCAGGACACTGATGAGTTGAGAAAGAGACATAGAGGGCTTCTCTGACAATTCCACTGACTGCCCTCATTCCACCCCAAAGTAACAAGCTCAAAGAGAACTCTTAAAAATTATGAGAAAGATGCTGAAGTGTAGCTCTCTACAACTGATGGCTACTGGTACGGGGTGGAGATAGGAAAGAACTCACTTTTCTTTAATGGGCTAGACCCTGGGAGATTTACCATGCTCTAGTGATTATATAAGCAACACATATTGGACTTGTTTGTTTGTTTGATTATTTGTTTATTGATTTTTCCTCAGAGGAGAAATGGCAGCAGAGGTATGAGGTGAGAAACATCTTGAGACACTGGCTATTTGTTAAAAGTGAGTAGATTGGTGGAAGAATAACTACCTTCTCAGGGTTTCAATGAATCTGGGAGAAGGTCCTCAAGGAGTTGTGAGTGCTGGGTAGTGTGTTCATCAATGATATATTAAGATGGGGTGTTACAATTTTATTTACACACACTAGGAAGCAATTGGGAGAATTTTAATCTGTGAATCACTCTGATAATTAACAAAATTTACCATTACTCAAAAATCTTCCCTAATCCATTGCCTGAATTTTGTAGATTGAGAAGGAAGAGTTCATGGGACTACATTGGAGAAACTAAACAAAATTAGGGTTGTGGAAGAAGATGAACTGATCCATTGACAAAACAATCCTCTGAACACTGAGGTACTTGGAGGTGGTCACATTTCCTGTTTACCATTTTCCCAGGTCTTAGGTTAAACATTTGTTCCAAAAAACATTTATGTGGCTCCATGCAAACCTTTACAATTATTTACAAAACTAAAAGATCATAACAAGGCTTTCTTTGGAGGTGAGAAAATTTATTAAATGAAAATAGAAAGTACTTTCTGGCCTAAAGTTTAATCCATACATACCATGCATCTAGCCCAGCCTTATATACGTTTTATTTATATCAGTAAAATGCAAGGAAGATGTTGGATATGCAATCGTGCTTACAACTCAAGGTATTTGTTTATTGAAGTTTGAATGTTAAAAATCTAATGTAAACTATTAGGGCCATAAAAATTCTACTGAGCAAGTGTATTGTTGCATCTGATTTGTGTTATACACATTAACTGTTTTTCTTATTTACAACATTTCTGTAATGCTGACCTAGCACTTATCATTATTCTAAATGTGCAAACTCCACCCAGCACGCCCATGCTGGATTCTTTGTTTACAATACCCAAGCATACCTGGAGCCACTTCCCTTAAACTGCATACTTCAGAAAGGAATTTCTTATGTGTAATTTGAACCCCCAGGGGACAAAGATAAAAAATAGACCAGAGCTGCCTGAGTAATGGCTCCTGGATTATGTTCTATAGCATAAAAGACCTACAAATAAGTCTCCTTGGATTAAAGTCTTGAGATTTGGTTGCTTATCATACAAGCATAAGCTGTAAGCAAAGAACCTAAGTGGCCAGGTAAAAAGCTAGATATGATCTCCAGTATCTATAACCACAGGCTAGAAGGGCAAAGACAGGAAATGCCATGACACTCAATGGCCAGCTAGGCTAGCCTAAGAAGTGAGATCCAGGTTAAATGAAGAGACCCTACTTCAAAACATAAGCTTAAAGACACCTAATGTCAACCTTGGACCTCCACAGGCTCACAGGCACTAGCTCTTATAACCATCCCTAACTACAGTTCCCAGGAACTCAATGCTTTCTTATGGCCTCTGAATGCACCAGGCATGCAAGTGGTGCACATGAAATACATGCATACAGAGTATGACACATAACATAAAAATAAAATCTTCATCTTTTAAAAAATAAAAGGGGGCTTGAGTTATGGATCACATGGGAGCAGCTAAAGATGGTGAAGGGAACCAGTTGTCAATAAGCGAAAGTATTCAAGAATACTGCAGAAAGCCTGCTAGCAGGAGATAGTGATGTGCATGGAACGACAGGAGAGAGTAATTTCTGATAAGTGGAAGGGCCAAGATTTTACCCAAGAAGCCATGCGATGGAATAACTGTAAAGATAGGGGATCTTTTCACATACTCCTAAGCTATGTGGAGGGCCAAATAGAAAACAATAAGCTTACAGTAAGTTGCAAAGCTGTGCAGCTTCTAGAAGATGCCGATCGTGGTCAAATTTAAGAGTGTTAAATGAAGATCTGTGGTTCATAGGGCAGAACATGTGACAATACTTTTTCTCTTCTTCCTCAGTCCTGAGTGACCTCATCCAATCCCTCTTTGCAGTTGCCACACCTCATTTCAGTACCTTATTTTTTTTCCCAGGGAGATGATTCCAGAGAAGTCTCCTTCCCTTGGAGCTCCTCTTTCTTCTGTGCCTTTCCCACACTGCTCTCAGTATAAATGTTCCAAAATCCAGCTCAAAGCACAACACTCCTTCTTTTTGTACTTTATAAAGCATTTACAGAGATTGGGAAAAGCTCATACATCAACCATTCACTCTATAAAATTACTTTTTACTCTCCAGTGCTTCCCCTCCTTGCTTACTGAAATTTCCTACAGCAATCAAAGCCTAGTTGTCCCTGAGCTGATCCTGTAGCCCACAGTGGTTGAAAAAAATCAGAGGCAGCAAGGAGGGTTTAATTCCTTTTAGAGCCAGTGGAACCACTTATTTTTCTTCAAACATACAAACACATTCATTGCTATACATTTTACTCTGAAGAATGTTATTGAGGATATACATAATGCTTGCTCATTTATGTAAAGATGCATGCCTCTCTATGGAAATGGAACAGCACCAGAAAGAAAGAAAAAAATAATAATTCAATATGCTTAATGCTACTTTAACAAAATGCTGTAAATACATTTCTTCTAGTTAATGGTTTAGAAAGAAAAATGAGAAAAAGTACACACATTTTACTGGAATGAGCCACCAGAGATCTGAATAAATGGGCCAAATAAGTTTGTTAGAATGTTTCCTATTCACGGGGGAATACATATTCAAATGAAACTATGGTCAGTAATTTGAATATGTAATCAAGGCACTGTACAAAAGCTGTACTTCCAAGTATAGTTTCCCTGGTATACATGTGTGGGTACTCTGTTGTGTTGCTATAAAAGCAGAAACTGGTGCTTTCTAAATGGACTTTATTCAAATTTCAAAGCTACTGCTATTGTTCGTCAGCATCTTTCCTTTTCAGGCATACCAGCACCTGTACATGTTATCAGTAACGCTTCTGCCAAGTGGAAGTCTAGCTTTTAATTATCACTGTTGTCCGAGTCTAGACATCTGAGCCCATCTATTCTTCCACTTTTAATATTTCTTTTTATGATATTTAATTGTGTCCATGTCACGGTGGCTATGGATACAGGACTGCATATGCCCATGATGATCAAAGTCATTGGATTCTTTCTGGAGCTGGAGTTGCAGGCAGTTTGTAAGCTGCCTGATATGGTTGCTGGGTGCAGAACTTGGTTCCTCTGAAAGAGCAATTTATTCATTGAAAGACTAAGTTATCTTCCCAACCCCTATTTTATTTTTTCATATGACAAATATTTGTATATCATTAGGCAATGTGTCAATATACAAAGGCACTTGAATCATCTACTCATTTTAATGAACTGGGTGATTTAATGTCCAGTCTTTTTCTTTTCACTGCTAGTTTGGATGATTGTCTTCTGATTCAGGACTTAAATCCTTTTAGGCTGGTCATTTAAGTTACAAGCTGATTTGTGGTTCTTCAAGAATAGAAGAGTGCAAAGGATGATTCAGGAAGAAATAGATGTAATACATGTACAACATGACATAAATATTTAGAAACAATATAAATATTCAAAAAGTAAGTAACCAAATAAAATCTTAAATAAAATCTGTTCTGTATTCTTAACTTGTTCTTGTCTTCACAATGGCTGAAAATGTCAGGTTTGTGTTTAGCATGATGAAATGCAGGACCATGGTGGAGTATCCTCTGGCTTCTGGTCAAAGCCTGCAACATTTTTCACATGTGATTCTGTAAGGCATCAATGTGAAGCCACATGTGAAGGGAGATTTGAGGATCCTCATACCTGACAGGTGGTCTAGAAAAAGAAATACATGAAGTCTGGGTTGTCAATATACAAAGGTACTTGAATCATCTACTCATTTTAATGAGCTGGGTGATTTAATGTATAGTCTTACTTTTTCTTTTCACTGCTAGTTTGGATAATTGTCTTCTGATTCAGGATCCAAATCCTTTTAGGCTGGTCATTTAAGTTACAAGCTGATTTGTGGTTATATATATTCTGTTGCCTTTTTCTACAGAGAAAAGTAAGAACTATTATATATTATTATATAAATAATATATAATATTATATATATAACTATATGTATGTGTATGTATATATGTATGTATGTATGTATGTATGTATCTATCTATCTATCTATCTATCTATCTATCTATCTATCTATCTATCTATCTGTTAGGAACCTCACTAGCCCCACATTCGGGCGGCCAAAAATGTCGTGGCCCGAGCAAAATGTTGAAGCCTGGGCTGCGTTTGGGTGGCCACTGTATCCTGGCCCAAGCTGCCGCTCCAGTCCACGGGTCGGGGTTCAGCAAGAGAGAGAGTGAGGACGGACTCGAAGAATGGAGATGAGACAGAGTGTGATTCAATCCCGTTTATTCTTCAGTATCTCTTCCTAGTCCAAGTCCCAAGTCCTAAGTTCCTAGTTCCTAGTTATACTCCCTGAAGTGTCTGATTCTCTCATCCATAGTCTGATTCTCTACCGTCTGCCTCTGCCTTTTACATGTCTCACTTCTAAGCCACGCCTCTTGGTCACACCTTTAATCATGCCCTTAGGTCTTGTCTCTAAATCTGATCTCTACACTTCTAAGTCACACTCTTAAGTTACACATCTTTAATCTCACACACCTTTAATCTCAAGGTATCTAAACCAAGATTATCGGAGTGTGCTCAGCTGTTGTAGACTATTGTAATCCAAATCTCATGTCAAGGTATATGGCTCAAGATGGCTGCAAAGCTGATAGCCGCTTTCTGCTAAAAGTCAGTCCCCAACATCTATCATCTATCTATTTATAGATCTTCAAACTGTAGGATCTTGCTTAGGCATCTTTTACACATCAGAAATTCTTTTTTATTTATTTAAAAGAAAATTTAAGTTTAATATACTTTGATCATATTCTTCCACTCTCCCAATTCCTTCTGAACCCTCTTCCTTACTACTCACCCAACTTTAAGTTCTTTCTAAAAACTATGAAAACCCCAATGCAGCAAGAAAACCTTTTTAAACTAATAAAACAACAGCCCAGAAGAAAAACAAAACATCAAGTTGCAACTAAATAAAATCACACATACAAAATTGTCCAGTACGTTATGTGTTGGTCAACTTAGCATGAACGTGAGACCTTTTCTGAAGTGGTTTATCTATCCAATGTCACTCCATTGGAGAGAACTGATTTTCTTTCTCCCATAAGATATAAATGACAACCAGTTGCTATCCTTTAACCTAGTGGTTGAGTTTCCTCTCTTTCTTTCTTTCTTTCTTTCTTTCTTTCTTTCTTTCTTTCTTTCATCCATTCTTAAAAATATAGCAAAATAAAATATGAAATAAAACAAAAACTATCAAATTGAATTTGAACAAGACAAATCAACAGAAGGAAAAGAGCCCAAGAGAAGATACAGAATCAGAAACCCACTCATTTGAGCATTCGAGAATCCCATAAAACCATTAAACTAAAAGCCATGATTTAAGTATTGTAGACATGGCGCAGACTTGTGCAGGTCCTGTGCCAGTACTTCAGTTTCTATGAGTTCGTGTTGATTTTGAAGGTCATGCTTTCTTGGTATGTTCCATTCTCTCTGGTTCTTACATTCTTTTGGCTTCCTCTCCCATGGGATTCTCTGAGCTCTGAGGGGAGGGATATAATAGAGACCTTCCATTTAGACTGTCTCTCCGCATGTTGTCTGGAGGCAACAAAAAGCAATATAAAAGAGAAAAATTCCGATTTCCCCCTTTCCTTCCAATTGCCACCTACCAGCCTGACATGCATGTAGCATGAGGGAATAGAGTTGGAAGGGAGGAATTAGGTTAGCATGAGTGCTGTCAAGGTAGTGTGTCCTAGAGCATTCAATATCTATTAGGAAACAGCTCTTTGTAACACTCAGGAACTACTGCCTGATCTCTTCAATTAATCTTGAAAACATGTGGGATGCATGGTGATTTGAATGAGAGTGTTTCCAATATGACTATATATTTGAATTCTTGGTCCGCAGTTGGTGGTGCTGTTTGAGAAGAATTAAGAGATGTGGCCTTATGGGGAGAAGTGTGTCATTAGGGTTGAGTGTGAGATTTGAGGTTTTAAAAGTCCATGCATCATCACACCGCCCGACCTCCTCTTTGTGGATGAGATCCCAGATGTAACCTCTCAGCTACTGCTCTAGTGCCCTGCCTGCTTGCCTGTTATCATTCTTCCCACCATGATGATCATCTACTAACCTTTCAAAACTAAAAGCAAGCCCCAGCATATGCTTTCTTCTCTAAGTTGTCCTGGTCATGGTGTATCTTCACAACAATAGAAAGCTAAGACAGAAGGGTGTTGCAAGGACAGAGATGCGGCAGTTGGAAAGATGACACCAGAGAAGCAAAAACCAGAAAGTGTTCATAAGAATGGGAAGGAAAATATTTCATCAAGATATAGTTTTAAAATATTGTGAGCTGCTAAGAATAGAGAGATTTGACTTATGTATTAATCTTAAAGAAATTAATGGTAACAAGAAAAACAGATATCAAACTATAAAACTGGTCAAAATACATCTGTTGGGGGACCTTGCTATTAAGGTAGCAGTCCCCATGAACGGACAGATGGCTTTCTGAGCTCTTTGCAAATGGCGGGGGGGGGGGGGCTCCCTTTCTCAGTCTGGATTCCCTGTCTCTGCCTCTGTCTGGAGAATGTTTTTGTCTGGAGTGTCCCTGAACACAGGTGGCTGGCCTTGTTTGGCTTTGTCTGGCCTTGTCTGGCCTTGTCTGGAAAGGGACCTTGTATGGAGCTCTCTGTAAAACCGCATAACTCAGTGCACATGCCTGGCTCTGGCTTCCCACCCACATGATAATTAGGTACCGTACTATAACCAATCATTTCTTTCTGCTCACTTGATGCTGTGTCCAATTAGCCCTTTCCACCCATACCCTTAAAAAAAATCCCTTATATACCCTATCTCTGAAACAATAAATTAGACTTGTCTCACTGCAACAGTCTCTGGAGGTCATTCTGCCATACTCAAGCTGGCTGAACCCTGAAATTTGCCTCTGCTCCTCTTGCCCTCCCAGGCTGGTGGACAACAGCCTCAGAGGAGAAGGGCAGGGACACACACACACACACACACACACACACATACACACACACATCTACGGAACAAAAATGTGTGTGAATAAGTCACATGATGTGGAAAAATAAAGATGATGACACTTGATATTTATGTGCTTTGTTCCAGGTACTGTGACTATAATATATATATTATATATTATTATAATATATATATATATATATTATGAAAATAGTAAGCCACTTTTTACAAATTTCTTCAGGAAGATACAATTAGTAACCTCATTTTGTAGATGAAATGATGACATGTTTACCAAAAACCTATTGATTTCCTTGTTTCATTGATCTTTAAGGTAATTTATTTTTTTCCTTGGGAAGGTTGGGAGGATAAAATGGTGTTGCTTTCTCCTACTGGATGCCCTGGGAGTCTCCATTTTACCCTTGACTTTTGTTAGATCTTGTGCCAGAGGAGGTGATGGATCTCTGGATGCTTCTGATGGTTAAAGTGTATGAACAAGGTATTTCAAGAAATGTCTACTTAAGGAAAGAGTGGAACACGGTAAGGAAATAGTGATACAAAGGCAAGAAAGCCAAGGTAAGAGTATGATACTGCATACTTATGCAACACAGAAATTAATTTAGTGACAGAAATAACTCTGAGGTTTTTTTTTTTCTTTTGTACAGATGCCTGTGATTTAAAGTTCTATATTTTCTTCTAATCCAGATTAATATCCACGAAATGCAGTATCTTCTGTGTCATTATCTTGTTCAAGGTAGGTCAGTGCTTATAGGTTCTATTCCAATTATTTGCTGCACTCCAAAGAATCTCCTTTAAACTTGCCATGGGAAGATTTTTATACCCCACCTCATTACTTTTTTATTTTATCCAGACACAATTCATTTCTTCTTATTTTTTTAAATTGGGTGTTGAGTATCCACCATTGGTTGAGCTCTTGTCTTAGGATGGTGAGGCCTCCCTTTTTAGGGGAAAGGGTCTTGACGTGTTCTCTTACCCATCTTTGACTATTCGGCTTAGCAAGTAAGTTAGGGGTTAATCCTCATTAGTCTTGATGACAGAGGTTTTACAAACCCCTACTTTCAGCCTGTAATGATGGACCTGTGTGGGTTTCATTTGAATAGCATCTATCTGTTGTCATACAAAAGCCATCAGTTTGTTGAACAGCATGGACCCGAGAGACAAGAGACTTAACAATGCCTGAATAGTTAGCATGACAGCAACACTCTCTTTTAAGGGCAACACATTCTTCTATTCTGTCTACAAATGTTTTATATCAGAATCTAAATTTATAGAAATACAGAACTGATCATAGCTTTGATCTTAACAAAACAAGCAAGGAAATCCCTGTTCCTGCTCTAGTCAATCTCAAACCCAAAAAAACAACTATAGTAACTGTGGTAGTGGGTTTTCTCCTGGGTCTAAATAATGTTCCCCACTAAATCATAAGTTGGGGAACCAAGAGTCTAATAGAATTAAGGTGATGTAACTCATGAGCCTTTATGGCCTGATTCAAATTAGATTGCGAATCTGATAAAGCCACTTTGGTAGGTAAAGCCTGAGGTCCCATTTCTGGGGTTAATACTACATGGGTGGCAGAACTGAGGTCTAGTCCTGCGCTTCCCGGTGTTGCTCGACTAAGTTCAGACAAGGATTGTTGTTTGTTGGTAAGAAACTGACTGCTCCATAAGCCTATTTTGGCTTGCGTTGGTTCGGGGCCTAGAGCTGGCCCCTGTTCCCGTTTCCCTGATTGTAGGAAAGGAAGTTTCCTTGTTCGTCTCTTTTGGACCTACATTCACTAGCCCAGTGCCTTCCACATTTGCAAAGTGGGCAGAGCCCAGGCAGTTTTCTGGGCTGTCTCTGGGTTAACTCATTTTTTTGCTTTGCAATCTCTTGCAAAGTGTCTAGGCTTGCTACATTTAAAACACACCTTTCTGTCTCTACTTGCCAAAAAATCTCTTACAGATTGTCCTTGCATGGCAGCCACCATAGCTAAGCCCTGTTGGTAGGAGGGACCTATATCAGAACAAAGTCTGATATACCCCGTAAGGTCTGTTTTTTTCCTGTAAGATCTAATGGCCGCTTAGCAGGCAGGATTGGCATTTTCATATGCAAGTTGTTTCACATAATCTACACCTGCCTCTGCATTACCAAAAATCCTCCCTGCTGTTGTCATTAATCGATGAACAAAATCAGAAAATCGTTCATCAGGTCCTTGTCTGACTGCTGTTAAAGATACACAGGGTCTCCCTTTGCTGGGAGTTTACACCAAGCCTTTGTGGCTGCATTTTGAATTTGAGCAAATAAGCCTGGATCATATTGTATCTGGTTATCACTAGAAGCAAATTGCCCTTCTCCTACTAAGGCATCAAAGGACCAACCATTGCTTGCCTGAATGTTTCTTCTAGCTGTTTCCTTACAATTCTCATGGTACTCTGATTTCCAAATAAGATAGTCACCACCACTAAGAACTGCTCTTATTAAGGTATTCCAATCACTAGGAGTCAGCCACTCCTCTGCCGCAGACTCTAAAATTGCAAGAGTAAAGGGAGCAGTGGCACCATATTGTGATACTGCATTTTTAAATTCCTTAATAATTTGAAAATTAAACACTGTGTGATGTTTCCAAGCAACCCCTTGATTATCTCTGGTCTCTGATACAGGGAAAGCCTCAGCATCTCCCTTCTCTGGATGATCTGTTGCTAATCTTAAACTAGGGGACAGAGACTGTCTTTGGACTCCTGGTTGAGGAGTACAAAGAGCCGGGGGATTTTCACAGTTTACCTCTTGAGACATCTTCCCTGTCTTTAATTTTTGTAGCTGATTAATTAAGTCCTGATACTCTTTTTCTAACTCTATTTGTTGTTTAAGAACATATATTTTTTCCTGTAACTCCAATATGGGATCTATAACCACCGTCTCCATTGGGGGAGCACTTGGACTCGGAGGCACACTGGGAGAGGAGCTTTGGGAAGAGGGCCATTCAGGGTCATAATGTTCAGCTGTCTCTTCCTCTAGGTTAACACAATCTGGCTCTGACAAATCATCATCAACCTTTGGTTGTGTTTTAGATTCTAATTTCAGATAACTACGTTTCTTTTTATTTGGAACATGAAAGACAGCATTCACACAACGAAACAAAAGCAGACAATTAACACATGTGAGCAGCAAACAACAAAACAAAAACAGAGAGTTGAGTTCAGGCTGATTTATTTCTTGCCCCATTTTCATTAACATGACTTACTTTTCTGGATGCAGTGGATCCCACGGTGATCACCTTCATTTCACTTTTGAATTTTTGGCAGATCCTTCTTCCAGTAACGTCTCTCACTGGGTCTCTTGTTCTTGCTGTCCCATGTTGGGTGCCAAAGAATGTTGTGGCCCAAGCTGCCCCACGTTTGGGGGCCAAAATGTCTCAGACTGCTCTGTCAATGTTGAAACCCGCACTGCCAAAAGCCTTGGAGGCTAAACTTTTTGAGCCTGCACTGCCCCAAGCAGCTCTGGTCTGCCAGTCAGGGTTCAGCAAGAGAGTGAGGACAGACTTGAGGAATGGAGACCAGACAGAGTGTGATTCAATCTCATTTATTCTTCATCTCTCTTCTTCTCTCCAAGTCCCAAGTCTTGAGTTCCTAGTCCCTAGTTCCTAGTCCCTAGTCCCTCCGAGTTCCAAGTTCCAAGTGCTAAGTGCCTAATGCCTACTACCTAGTTCTTCTGAGTTGTACTCTCCTACTGCAAGTTGTTCTGCAAGTTGTACTCTCTAACCTAATTCCTAGTTCGAAGTTGTACTGCAAGTTCTACTCTAAGTTGTCTCCAAATTGTTCTCACTAATGTCTAATAACTACTCCCAAGTTGTACTCTAAGTTGTTCTGTCTTAATGCCTAATTCCTACTCCAAGTTGTACTCCCTGAAGTGTCTGATTCTCTGTTCCAAGTTGTACTGTCCTAATGTCTAATTCCTACTTCCAGGTTGTACTTCCTAATGTCTAATTCCTACTGATTTCTTCTGTCTGCCTCTCGCCTTTTATATGTCTCACTTCTAAGCCATGCCTTTTAGTCATGCCTTTAATCATGCCCTTAGGTCTTGTCTCTAAATCTGATCTCTAAGTCACTCCCTTAAGTGACACACCTTTAAGTCTTCTTATCTCCTTGTACAAAGCTCAAGTCCAAGTGGATCAAGGACCTCCACATAAAGCCAGATATGCTGAAACTAATAGAAGAGAAAGTGAGGAAGAACCTCAAACACATAGGCACAAGGGAAAATTTTCTAACAGAACACCAATGGCTTACGCTCTAAGATCAAGAATTGACAAATGGGACCTCATAAAATTGCAAAGCTTCTGTAAGGCAAAGGACACTTTCAATAGGGCAAAATGGCAAACAACAGATTGGCAAAAGGTTGTTACCAATCCTACATCTGATAGAGGGCTAATTTCAAAATATACAAAGAACTCAAGAAGATTATGCCATTTGAGTACTCTAACATATCATTTAAGGTTGAGTTTTGTTTCTGTTTTATATTTTTACTCTTCTATACTTTATATATACATATATAATTTGCATAATTTTCACATCTTGCCTCTCATTGATTCTTTTTTGGGAGGGGCTGAATTTGTCATCAATTCTTGCAGATTTTCCTAAGTGTCTTTCTCAACTGTCATATGTATGTGTGCATTTCATTCTGTAGTTGTATTTCTTATTGTAAAATGGGATGATGTTAATAGATGTATACTATCATCTTTTTAAAAAATAGTATATGGTTTTACTTTGTACCAGTTTTGGATACACACACACACGTGCACACGCACACACACATGCACACACACACGCACACACACACATACACACACACACATGACACAGGGTCCCGCCAAACACCACATATCCCTGGGTGACCCAAAACTTTCTAGGTAAACTAGGCTGGTTTCAAGCTCACAGTGATCTGCCATTATTTGCCTCCTAAGTACTAGGAATAAAGTCATGCAGCACCACATCCATTGTTTTAAAAAAAGATTTATTTACCTTTATGCATATGAGTGTTTTCTCTGCATGCTTATATGTACACTACATACATGTTTGGTGACTGATGAGGCCAAAAAAGGGTCACATCCCATTCAACTTGAGTTATAAGTGGTTGGAAGATTCCATTTAAGTTCTGGAAACCAAGCCTGGGTCCTCTTTAAGAACAGTCAGTTCTCTTAATGACTGAGCCATCTATTCAGCTCAAACCTTATATCTTGTTATTAATCTTGTTTTTTGTTCTGTTTCATATTTCCTTGGTAATTAAAATAATAATTTTGCATTCAGCATTTACATTTTTCTAAATGACCTTATTAAGAGTTTTTTTTAATACATTAACAGTTTGCCAATCTGACTCTATTAATTGATAAATCAAATCCTTTTAAATTATCATTATTGCAAACAGAGTAAGACTCATTTTATTATCTTAGTTAATTCTTTATACTTACTGTGCTTCTGTTATTTCCTTATTTACTAAAGATATCTCTCTGTTATAGAATGTACAGTCATTTTAGTTGTTGCTAATCCTAGGCAGTTTATTCTCAGTTGTACAGCACACAACTGTTTTTAGAGCTTAAGGTTAGGAAAGTTTTCTTCTCCTAAAACCCAAAGTGCCTTGAATTCTCTCAGGTAAAACTAAGCCATGAATTCATTCCATGGGGCACTACACAACTTGTTCCCTTTTAACCCCAACTCATCTCCTGCAGCTATCCTTCTGCCTAACACACTCTGGCTTATTTTAGTCTTCCACCAGCTGGTTTGTTTGCTAGTCTCAGGGACTTTGCTTTTGTTTTTATCTCTCTGTGGAATGTTCCTTTTCTGAGTCATTGCATGGCACGTTCGTTCTCTTAGCTCTTTCTCTTGTTTGCTCAAATATCATTTTTTTAGTGATATTTACCTCATTACTTTGATTACAATTAGGACTTTCTGCATAGGGATACATTAATACTAGTTCCCATCCATTGCCTTCACCATTAGCTATTCTGAGGTAGTATTTCTTTTCTTCTACTAGGTTACCATGCATTCAGAATTTTTGCCTGTGCTTTCTCCAGAGACTACAACAACTCCTGAAACATGGAAGGCACATCACAGATGTACACTGAAGCAACAAGTGATTATAAAGAAAGGTGCACAGGTTAGGATCTCTAGGTCATTAGTGCTTAAAAGGGGAAGGGTTGAGGTATAAAGAAACTGACAGGTCATGTACATTTTAGATCAAGGGCAAGGTAAAAATCTGAACTAGATACTATTCATGCTTTTAGTGATCCATAAGCAAGCAGTAACAATTTAGAGTGGTCTGTAAGCAAGTAGTTGTACCTTAAATTTATCGGTAAGCAGCCATGTCTTAGAGTGGTGTGTAAGTGATCATGCTTTGGAGTGGCTTTCCGTGTACTTACTATTTATTAATTTATTCATAAATTTCTGGCAGAGAGTGGGAGAAGGACTCACTTTGTGGCTCTGGATGGCCTAGAAATTTGGCATGTAGACCAAGCTGGCCTAAACTCATAAGATTCACTTGCCTCTGCTTCCTGAATGCTAGGATTAATGTTCACCAGCACAACTGTTTTTTTCCCTGTATTTTGAAAATTCAATTTTCTTACAGTTTTGTATTTAGTTAATATTATTCTAGAAATAGTAACATCTTTTTATTAATTATAAAAGATTTATTTTTCTTTTAAAATTTGTATGACATGTATATGACATGTATGTGCTATTGTTTTCAGAGGCTAGATGAGGATGCTAGATCTCCTGAAGCTACAGTTATGTCTGATTCAGAAAAGAGCACTTAACCGCTAAGCCAGCTATTTCCTAATAGATTTTTCTTGATTCAAGTGAAGAAGATGGGTGTTCTCCAGAATATCCCTATATAAGTATTAATTCCTGTAAGTCTTGTAGGAAGGTAAAATCCTTTATAGATATTTTAAAATAAGATAGTCCCATAGTTACAATTGACATCAACCACTTTCAATGTACTATTTGGCAAGAAATTTAGATTTTGGCTTATCAATGCTATCATCTGTTTATTGAAGTAATTAACACAATGAGCAAGATGAAATGAAAGGCAAATACATCCAATAGTCACAATACAGTGTTTAGGGACAGCGTTCAATATTTATCCAGAGGTTACTTTATAAGCATTCTTGTTTAATTCTTTTATTAATTCTAGGGTCTCATTATCAATCCATTTTACAGATAAGGCAGCTGAGGCACCAAATACTTTACACAAGACCACAGAGCTAAAAACTGGGAGTGCTAGAATTTAAACCATAAGTTTTATGAGTAGGAACTGCACTTCTAATCACTGTGCAGGGATGCTTACTGCTAGGAGTAAATTCTAGTTTCTTTCCCTCCTCTGTCTCTGTCTCTAGGCTTTGAAACTATACAAACAGGATAAGGACCATGTTTATGCATCTATATCCTTTACATTGCAGCACCCAACATCAGGGATGAAACAGAAGCCAAAGGACTCCTTTTTCTTGTTAGGGATCCAGGGACTTAAGGCCCATGCATGGTTTACTTAATGTGAAATCTTGGCAAGTATTTACATAGTGAAGGAAATTACTTTCTTTGGAAATTAGAGTATGCTCTTCAATTACATTGACCACGTACGTGCTGTCTGCCCCACAGACATGTACATCTTCTTCATAGAAATCCAGTATTTAGTTTTCACTAGCTGGAGATCCACTGTGCAAAGTGCTTGAGTCTTCTATTCTCCCTCAAGTCCTAGGCATCTCTCTTTTGTATCCACCTTGAGCTTTGTTGGGACAATTAGAACCAGTGCTTCTATTTTAACATTCTGATTTCCAGAGTCATGTATTTTGATTTCATCCAAAATGGTAGTTTTCAACTTAAAATGTTTTCAGCCAGTTTAACAGGAGCCTACGTTAAATTATATGTGAGCAGCAGTGTTAATATAATGAGACAGTGGCTCTCTTTAAAATAAAATTTGTGGCCTTTCTCTAAGACTTCATTGATGACCTCAGCCTCTGAAGAGATTAGATTCCTGAAACTGATACATTTGTGCTTGCAGAGGAAAGGTAAATTAGAAAAGAACCATTCATTAAAATATTTATTGCCTTTCAGGCTCAGATTTTATTTTATTGAAATTATATAAATCCCCCTGAAGGGCAAAGTGAACAATGAAAATTTTATTATTTTCTCAGATGATCACAATTTGGAATACATGATAGGCAGATCTTGCAACAAATATTTGTAAAGGTTATTATTGTGACAGTTAAGAGTTATTAGGCTTATAATAGCTTGTTCTGATTCCACAAGTCTCCCATATGAAATGCCAAAAATAAATGAGGATCAGTTAGGTCATATATTCAATTAACTTTACTACAAACAAAATAGGAATGTGTGGTTTAAAAAATCCAATTATATTGGCTTTTCTGTGTTGGGAACTGCCAAGTAAATATATATTTGCTTTCTCAAGGAGATAACAGACCTTTTACATTAGTCAGTTAATCAATTAATGCCACCTGTATGCATTTGCTTATGTTTCAAAATTCTTTCCATCGTGGAAACATGTTGGCCTAAAGAACTAACTAATGACATGGTGGTGTGGTAAAATGTGAAGGGAATGAGAAACAAGTACAGAGACTTCAGAGTATGCTGTCCCCGAGTGGTCAAAGAAACAGGAGTCATAGGTGCACTGTCACCCCAGTAGTTGCCCACATGTATTCATATAATGAGGAGTAGAGGTACACTGAAGTCTTCAATAATTGCGACAGAAATAGGTGAACAGCTATTAAGAAATGCTTTTCACCTACAAAACAGCTGGCCATCATAAGAAATGCATGATATGAGAGGAGTAGCATGATATCTCCAAGCAGTTTTAATTTGTATCGCCCGAATTGCTAAAGCATCTGAATCCTTGTTAAGGATTTTTATTTCTTCTTTTGAGAACTGTCTACTCAGACCCATAAACCATTTTTTTTAACTGTGTCATTTGGTTTTTTTTTTTTTTGTATAGTCTAGATATTAATTTTCTATCAAATGTGTAACTGGCTAAACAATATGTCACCCTTGGCTGCTTCTCTGTACCTGAAGGTTGATGGACACAGCATACACTTAAGACAATGGAATCGGAAATGAAATTGGGACTGACCTGTAAGCCTCCTCCTTGGTGACTAGTTCTCATAGTATGTGAAGGTGTTGTGCAAGCTGCCAAGGAAGAAAGGCAATTAAAAGTCCCATCCAGTTTTAAAGTTGGCAAATCAGAGCAAGTTATCCCCTAGGGTGAAATAGTGGCATTTATATCTATCAGGTAATCAACAACTACTGCTCAAAATGCAAAGAACAACTACCCATGGATGCCCACAACAACCCCTACACACAAGAATTGGGGCACAACATATAAGAGGGTGCAGAAGTACAGACGTATTTTCCTAGTGGGTTTCTACCCCATTCTCACTCTCTAATAAAAGACCCAGAAACCTGGTATTTTTTTATTAACAAGCTATAAACCTAAATTTCTCAGGTTCTGAGTTATTGTAACCTACACTCCAGCCATAGGCCACATGTTACTTGCCAACTGAACCATGCTTTGTTTGATCTGCTTCATGTGAGTCTCAGGGCAATTTTCCCTTGGCCACATGCTCATGGTCCATCCTCATGGTCCATCTTGCCTTATTGTGATCTCCTTCTTCCCTTATCTTTTTCCTTCTCCTCATGTTCCCTACTGGAGACCTCAACTTGGTTTCATGTCCTGCCTTCCTCTGTCTCCTACGCAGTCACAGGCTCAACCTTTTATTGTCCAATCAGAAATTATTGGGAAACACTTTTTATAGCACATTGGCTAATACAATGCCCATGTCCAGTCAGCAACCTGATCTTCAGGCACAGAACTCAGCATCAGAATACACAGAAAAGGATTGTAAAAGCCAGAAGAATAGGACATCTGTTAAAGATAGTGTTTTCTATACATGACATGGACCTTTATGCATGAAACCTCTGCAGTCACCTAAACAAGGCCCACATAGTGACAACATGAATGAACGTTCCAGTGTAAACTGGGAAATCTCACAGACCTCTAACCCCAGATAAAGCTACAGGCAATTAATGGCTGCAGAGAGAGGTCGAAACTGTTTTCTCCAGGGAAAAGCTCCAAATACGCTATCCAGTCCCAAATGGTCAACCTTGAACACACACATCACTAATTAGGTTCAGCAGATTGAATTATATATACAAACATAATTAAAGAAGAGGTCTTGAATTTGAGAGTGAGTGGTGAGGAAACAGAAGTAGTTGGACAGGGAAGAAGTAGGAACAGGTGGAAAGAATGTAGTAGATACAGGATTCTAGAAGAGTAAATTTAAAATGATAGTTCTTTCCAGTGTAAATATAATTAAGTATAAATAAAAATTTAAATATTTAAAACAAATGAAATATATATTTATATAAATCTAAATACTTAAATATAAATGAAAAAACTAGATGTATATAAATTTAATATAAGTCAAAATGTAAGAGTACCAAAAATATTAAGTAGTAGTTAGGGACCCTGAATTGATAAAATCTAAAGTTGTAATGTTTTTTAAAATAAAAAAATATGACTTAGTGGAAAGATTAAATAAACCAAAAATCAGTTAACTTGGAATTCAATTCAATATTTTCATGTGTTATCTCTGTAATCCCTGGGTAAATTCCTGAGTGAGATCTTCTCCCTTTGTATTTTAAGTGTGGGTTAAAAAAAATTCCTATTCATAGTACCGTCTTAATGAGGAAAGTATAAGAAAAATCCCTGTATTGCTGATACTTGAAACATGTGACTTCTTTCTCCTTCTGTATGCAAAATGTAAAGTCTTATGTGGTATTAAATTGGATTATGTAGTAAAAATATAGGTAGAATATCAATCATGATCCTGCCTACTGTATGACTAGAAATCATACCTGAGGAATAAAAACAATAAATTGTGAGAACTCATCTTGGTGTTAATACTGGTTTTAAATGTAATTGCTTATTAATCCTTAAAAATTATTGAGCCTTGTTAATTTACAAGCTTTGCTGAACTGCAGTGGGGATGCTTACTCATGTCCAGTGCCTTACAGAGACCTCCTTCTAACTGCAGATGTTACTGCTTCACTGGCATAGTCAAGCAGCTCACGGAACCATGCAGATTATACTCATGGTTTAAGAAAGTGCCTCCTACACACTAGTATAGTATAAATTAAATGGGTTTTAGGATGCATACTGATAAGGACAAAATACTGGAATAACTTTTTTCTTCTATGGAAAATAGACTTCTTCCATACAGTATATTCCCATGTTTCCCTTCCCTCTACTTCCTATTCTTTTCCATCTCCCCTTTCATCTGGATCCACCCTCTTTTTGATTCTCATTAGAAAACAAAAAAGCCTTCTAAGGGATAAGAAACTAAAATATAATGTAATGTGATAAGACAAAAAGAAATACATTAGAATAGGAAAAAAACAAGCATAAGAAAAAGAGCCCAAGAAAAAGCAAAGGAAGCAGAAGTAGACAGAGACCCACTCATTTGTACACTTAGGAATTTCATAAAACCTCCGAAACAGAACCCGTATTATATGTACAAAGAGCATGTAGAAAAAGGATTAAAAAATAAAAGTAAAAGGGATAAAATTAAAAAAGAAAAATGAAAAAGAAAGAAAGAAAGAAAAAGCCATGACATTATGAGACAAGGAACCTCAAAAGGTGCTTTTGAGTTTGCTTTTTTTTTTTTTTTTTTTTTTGGACATCTAAGTTGGACATGTAGTCTACTCTTAAGAGTTGTTTGTTTCTCCAGTGAGACTCCTTTGGAAAAAAAACTTAAGTTTTCATGTGTAAGAGGTTATTAATTGGAGACAGGTTTTGAGTTAAGAATGGAGGCATGTGTCTACTTCTCCCTTCGTCTGTAGGTGCAGACAGATGCAGGCCCTGTTCATACTGCCTAAGTCTATGTGAGTTTCTATACTTGTTGAACCTCTTGATTTAGAGGTTCTTGTTTCATTGGTATTCTCCATCCACTCTGACTCTTATACCCTTTTTGCTTCCTTTTTCTTTGAGTTCACTGAGCTCTGACAGAAAGGATATATATGATGGAGATATCCCACTTATGACTTAGTGTTCCAAGGTCTCTCACTCTGTGTATATTATCAGGCTATGGATCTCTCTGTATTTGTTCCTGTTTGTTGCAGGAGAAAGTTTCTCTGATAATGACTGAGCGAGATACTGATTTATGAATATAATAGAATGTGATTAGGAATCATATTATTGCTGTATTCCTTTAGTAGAACAGTAGTATTTGATTTCCCCCTATGTCCCTGGGTTATTTAGCCTCAGGTTCTTGGTCACCCAAGGAGCACTAGGTATGGATTCTGTTTTATAAAGTGCTCCTCAAGTCAAGTCAGATATTGTTTAATACAAACAAAATGAGATATAAGGTTTCTGCCACAAATGCACTGGCATATTTTGCAGGCAAAACAAGCTGGGTTGGTGTTTAGATCTTTCCTTTGGTAGAATGGAAAATGCCCTCAAGTACCAAGAACACTAGTAAGTAGGGACAAAGGTACTATTTAGGCACCAGCTCAACTTACCTATGCTTGATGAGTTGTGTAGGTGTTGTCTTCAGCAATGAGGCCTTGCTGTCAGTTTGAGAAGAGCAACCTGCTTTGGAAACATCCTGGGTTTGGGGATTTCCATGGGATCGCTACAGCTAACAACATTATTATATGTACTCTAATACCCATACTAGAATCTTAATTTGATGACAAGAGCTGTTTAGTTCGGTTTCCATCTCTCCCATTGTTGGAGATTTGTATGTGTATATTTTCAGACGTTTCTACTACATTAGGTTTTGTGGAATCATTTGAGGATGATTGGTATTAACTCTTCTATGAAAATCTGATAGAATTCTGCTTCAAAACCCTCTGGCTATGGGCATTTTTGATTGGGAAACTGCTTCTATTTCACCTATTAGGGGTAATAGGTCAGTTTAAAATGCTTATTTAGTCTTGATGTAACTTAAGTAGGTTGTTTGTATAAAACGTTATCCATTTCCTTAGAGTTTATAATTTTGTGAACTAAAGATTTTTATTAACTAATCAATTTATTTACTTTATATCTCAATTGCAGTTTTTTTCTCCTCCCTCTACTCCTAGTTCCTTCCCATCATGTCCCCTTCTCCCTACCACTCCCTGTTATTTTTTTCGTAGAAGGGAGGCCTCCCATGAATATCAACCAGCCTTGGCATATAAAGTAGAACTAGGCACATCTTCTCCTATTGAGACTAGACAAGGTAGCCTAGTTAGGGAAAAGGAATCCAAAGGCAGGCAACAGAGGCAGAGGCAGCCCATGCTCCTGCCAAGGAGTCATATAGCTGAGTCTTGAGATGGAACTATTCTCAATTGACTGAGAAAACACCAGATTAATTTCCAAAGTGATTGTACAAGTTTGCACTCCTATCAGCAATGGAGGAGTGTTCCTCTTGCTCCATGTCCTTGCCAGCATGTCTTTTTCCTTGAGGTTTTGATCTTACCCATTTGGGTTCTGTTTCTTGATTTCTTTTGACTTCTCTGATCCTTTCATAGAAGGGCATGGTAGCGCTTGTTTCCTGGTAGGGAATTCTGCTGACATTCTGTCAGATGGGGCTACTGGGGGTTCCAGGTAAAAAGTGTTCCCATTAGAATCTGACACTTACAAATGGGAATAGGTTAGAATGAAGGGAAAAGTTTGAGGGCATTCATAAGAAGAAGGAAAAGTGGGTGTCTCACCAGGATCTGCTTAGTACCCTGAGAATGGGGACAGAAGGTGAGTATAGATTCCAAGAAGTAGTCTGCTACAGACCTGGGAATGAGACTGCAGGACTGGATTTGGAGAGGAGGGAGAGTGAAGATCTGAAGCTCACCTACATGCTTCTCTGCCCTACTTGCTCCTCTAGTCTACTTGAGTGGCGTGTTCCCAGGGAATACCTGATGAAATTGAGGTTGAGACAATGAGACAGGTGAAGAAAGGTTGGTAGAAAATATCTGTTTGATCCATTGGAAATGGTGATGGGACAGCCAGTGGGTACTACAGTGGGTACTAAGATAGAAAGGGATTAGGTATGGAGGAGCAGAATAAGAGGTAGAGGTCTCTGGTTAGCCTACCTGATTGTTTGACATGGCCTGCAAATTCCATGGGAATGCATGCAGAAATTGGGGCCTGAAACAAAGGGAAGAGGTAGGAAAGGGAAGGTTGGAAAAGCTATATGTGATCCACTAGAGACTGGGGAAGGGGTAGAAGGGAGGCCCCCAGCCACTACAGAGCTGGGGATGATACTAGGGGATTTAATTTTGAGAAAAGAAAGGATATCCAGTGAGTGTTCCTGCTTTTATGGCTAGAATAAAATTTTAAAATAAAAATGTATATATTATTCATAGAATGTGTATTAAAATTGGCAGTGATCAACATTCACTCATCACATAAAAATGTACCCCAAATTACCAGGTTTAGGAGTAGAATTGTGTCTCAACTTCTTTTTTCTTTTGTTCTATAAAATAAAAAGGTCAAAATTATTTTCTTAATTTTGGAAAGTTTTTCATGGGAATCTTGAGACATTGGCAGTAAGAGAACACCCTCAGTATAATTTTCATTATAAAATCTATGTTTCATTATAAAAAAAAAACCTTCATAATATAATTCAGAGACTGCTACCAGCTCTAATCCAGTCTCCATAGTAGTCATACTTTGCTTTAAAAAAAATCCTTCATCTTGGATCATGTTACACAAATATTCTCTGCATATTTTACTTTGGGATGTTTATATTTTATTTGGGATAGCTTGTATCATTGTCAGAGACTTGTGTGTTTGTGGTGAAGAAAACAAACTATTTTTGAACCTAAAAAAATTAGATAAAATTAGATAAACAGATTGCCTCATGCAAAAGTATGAGACAAAGGAAAGAGTATAGATGTCAGAATCAATGTTTAAAAACCTTTTCTGATAAGAGTTTACTGACATCTCCTTAACCAAACAGAAGACAGAATAATGCAACCAATGTCAAATTAAGGTAGGCACTGAGCTAAGAAATGTGTCGCATGATATTCCTTTAGAAAATTGTTTATTGTATTATATTAATTTATTTATCTTGAGACAGGATTTGTATGAGCACCTAAAGCTGGACTTGAATATATTATATTATATTATCTTCCTTCCTAAGCCTCCCCAGGGCTGAGATTATAAGCATGTGCTACCAACATCAGGAATGCTTTTCTGTATTTCAATGTAAAAGCCATAATAACTAATCTTTTACCAACTGATCCTAATTATATTATTCAATGATACCTTTAAGAAATTTTATATCCTTATTTTAATGAAAACTGCTATAGCAAAGGGAAAAACACATATACTATCAATAACCATTGATCAACCAAAGGATATTGACTTTAGAAAATAAAACAAACTTGAATCAAATAACAATTCAAAGATATACATCTTAATTTTATAGTGTGAAAAGCTAAAAGAAAACCCTTCTTTTTAGGATAGATGTTAATATGGTACAACTTATATTGATATATAAAGTAATATTTGTATTACTTTATATATCAATATAAAGTATATATATATAAAGTAATATTTGGGGATACAGTTCTATACACATATATCCTGTTTCTTATATTTAATATGTACATAACTAAAACATATATGCATATTTTCTCTATTACATAGACATGGATCAGTTCATAGCAGGAAAACGCTAAGTGTTCTGAGAAAATTTAAAATTACTTTAAGGAATAGTCTTATCAGAAACAGAAAAGATACAAATAAATAGCCTAGTTATCAGCACATAATGGCATTTGCTTATGATGAGCTGTAAATATGCTAATGGAATCACAAGTTTATAAGGAATTAAAAAGTTCCTTTATCTACTGAATACACAGTGTAAGAAAACGTCTGGGTGAAAGACACTGCAGGACTTGTATAGGAACCCATGTGAATTCATAGTGAATGACTTAATAGCTACTTTTAAAAATCAAGTTCCATAAAAAGTCAGAATTCATTGAAACCCCAACCCCAAAAGTGATTAAACAAAACAACAACAAAAAAAGCCGCATAATTCAAACCATAAAAAAAAAGCATGGAATGTTTCTGGCAAAATGACCCCTTCTCAAGAACAGCCTGCTCAACTCCTGGGTAAATGTTAGATGAGAAGCTGCTTCAGGGTCATGCAATAAAGAGGTGAAACAGGAAAAAAAAATAGACTCTATTCTGAAGAGATAAAGTCAGTGAGGCCTTCAGAAACTCACAAAGGCAGTGGGAAAATAGTGGGAAAGTGAGCACAAGATGGAGCACACATAGAAAAGTAGCTCAGATGAAAACATCCTGAGCCACCACTCCCTGAAGAACTGTAGGCTATTTTGTTTGTTTGTGTATGTGTCACTGATGAGGAATCATAATAAGAATGTTACTATATCAAAGAGTTAAACAGAAAAGAAGAAATGAAATACAGAACAACAAAACTTCAAAATAAAAGAGTACACTTCTCAATAAGAAAGTCTTTGTGTAAAATCACAAGGAATAGCCTCACAAGCAAATGTGCAAACTTCATCATTGAAAGATAAGAAATGTAAAACAAAGGTGGGGAAGACCCTCGAATACCTTGGCACAGGGGAAAAGTTCCTGAACACCAATGGCTTATACTCTAAGATCAAGAATTGACAAATGGGACCTCATCAAATTGTAAAGCTTCTGTAAGGCAATGGACACTGTCAATAGGACAGAACGGCAACCAACAGGCTGGGAAAATATCTTTACCAATCCTACAACCGATAGAGGGCTAATATCCAATATATACAAAGAACTAAAGAAATTAGACTCCACACAACCAAATAACCCTATTAAAAATGGGGTACACAGCTAAACAAAAAATTCTCAACTGAGGGAATTCGAATGGCCAAGAAGCACCTAAAGAAATGTTCAATATCCTTAATCATCAGGGAAATGCAAATCAAAACAACCCTAAGATTCCACCTCACACCAGTCAGTATGGCCAAGATCAAAAACTCAGGTGATAGCAGATGCTGGCAAGGATGTGGAGAAAGAGGATCACTCCTCCATTGTTGGTGGGATTGCAAGCTGGTACAACCACTCTCTGAAAATCAGTCTGGTGGTTCCTCAGAAAACTGGACATAGCATTACCTGAGGACCAGCTATACGACTCCTGGGCATATACCCAGAAGATGCTCCAACATGCTTCACTATGTTCATAGCAGCTGTATTTATAATAGCCAGAAGCTGGAAAGAACCCAGATGTCCTTCAAGAGAGGAATGGATATAGAAAATGTAGTACATTTACATAATGGAATATTACTCAGCTATTAAAAACAATGAATTCAAGAAATTCTTAGGTAAATGGATAGAACTAGAAAATATCATCGTGAGTGAGGTAACCCAATCACAAAAGAACACACATGGTATGTACTCACTGATAATTGGATATTAGCCCAAAAGCTCAAATTATCCAAGATACAATTCACAGACCACATGAAATTCATGCACAAAGAAGACCAAATTGTGGGTTCTTTGGCCCTTCTTAGAAGGTGTAACAAAATACTCATGGGAACAAATATGGAGACAAAGCATGGAACAGAAACTGAAGGAGGGTTCATCCAGAGACTGCTCCACCTGGGTCCCTGTGCATTCACCAAAGGTAGACACTGGTGTGGATGCCAGGAAGTGCATGCTGATAGGAGCCTGATACAGCTGTTTTTTTTTAGAGGTCTGCCAGAGCCTGAAATATACAGAAGAAGAAACTCACAGCTAACCATTGAGCTGATCATGGGGTTCCCAATGGAGGAGTAAGAGAGAAGACTGAAGTAGCTTAAAGGGTTTGTGGTCCCATGAGAAGAGCAACAATATCAACCAATCAGAGCTCCCAGGGTCTAAACCACAAACCTGGGAGCACATAGGGAGGGGTCCATGGCTCCAGCTGTATATATAGGGGAGGATGACAGTGTCAGGCATAGATAGGTGGGTGAGGAAGTCCTTGGTACAGTGAAGGCTGGATGCCCCAGTGTGGGGGAAATCGTGGGTGGGGAGGTGAGAGTAGAAGGGTAGGTGGGGGCATATCCTTATAGAAGGAGGAGGAGGCGGGGATAGGGTAAGAGGTTTCTGGGTGGAGAGGGAAGGGGATTCCATCTGAAATGTAAATAAAATATCCAGTAAAAACAAAAGTCAAACAAAATCGATGCCATTTGGGAAGCTGGGGATCCTTCTGAGAGTTCTTAGTTCTATTAGTACATTTTTTCCCCAAAAATGGGAGTTGGAAGGAAGCCTGAAGTCCATCTTATGAGATTCAGATGAAAAAAAAATAGCAGGTCAGGCAAGCTGTACCTGTCATCAGACCCTAGGGAAAGAGATGGAGAAGAGAGCCACAAGTTTCTAAGTTAGAGTACAAGACAGCTGGAATGTCCAGCAGTGGAGGAAGCAGTGGTGTGACAGAAAAGAAAGAGCTTCAGAGGAAGAGAGGGAGAATTCAGTCTTGTAGATTACATTTTATGCTCTTGTCAGTATCTGATAAAGACAGAGAAAAAGGGAAAGTTATACCTTTTAATGTAGACCTCAGAAAAGAAGTCAGGCTCGGCAGTGCTGTGTGAAGGAAGCTCTGAGAGACTGCACTAAGGGAGGAGCTTCTGGCAAACGGATGTAGATTATCCAATAGGAGAAATAATCATTTCTCCTATTTCCTTACCATGTCTGGAGGAGACATCGTTTGGTCATGGGATCCAAAGGCCTAACTGTATTAACTTTCAAACGAGGAGACAAATGATATGTAATGTTCTAATTTGGGGAGTAAATCAAAATATCATGTCTCCACCTAAGGCCAGATGGAGAAATCTGATTACGTTCTTCTGTTCTAGAGAAATGGGCTTTAATAAATCCCAGTTTAACCCATCTTTTCAAGCACTATTTTATGTTTTAAGACAGGAAATTGTGAAGCTTCCTTTTCTAGTGTTACCAGGAAAATAGGAGGTGTGGTTCATAGATTCATAGCCTCTAAGCCAGCTCATCCTTGGAACATTCTCTCGTATAGGGTTGAAACCCTAATGTCACATAAGGATATGAACTTCACGTGAATCTGTCTACTCCTGGAGTGGGGAGGAAGACAACAAGAAATTAGAGGAGGATCTTATATTCCTTATATTACTTCTTATATTCCTGGTATCCAGCTAGGATAAAACCAAGAACATTCAACTTCAGATGGATCAAAAATATGCTTATTATGCTTAGACCACACGATTGATTATTCTATTTTTGTAAATGATTAATGATAGTTTAGTTGGTATATAATCTCTAAGCTGTGTGCAATTTTTGTGTTGATTAATTTACAGTTACTGTGTGCACTAGCATGAATTGTTGTAAACAAGAAAAGTTAAGGTGGTTGGATATATGGCCCATTGCATGAGATGGAGCCCATATCTGACACTGCTTGGGTAGCTAAGAGACTAGCTAGACTGTGGACCTAGAGTAAAACCAAATACTATTGCTCTACTGAAGGAATATAGCAATAACAACTCTGAATGATATTCTGCTATACCCAAGATCAGTGTCTTGTTTATCATCAGAGAGCTTCCTTCTGCAGGAGAAAGGATGAATGCAGAGATCCACAACTGTACAATATGCAAAGAGTGAGAGACCTTAGAACACTCAATCTTAAATGGGATGTCTACATCAAATCCTTCTCCTCAGATCTCATGAAAGTATGCAGAAGAGGAGACATAATGGTTGTAAAAGCCAAAGGGAATAGAAGACACAAAGGAAATAGTGTCTTCCAGATGTAACAGGACTGACCTATATATGAAGTCACATACTGTAGTGTCATTCACAGGCTTGTGGAGGTCCAAGATAGACAGAGTCTCAGTGCTGAGAGGGAGAAATGGACAAAGATCCGCTATCTGTAAGCAAGAAGGTATCTTTAGTTAACAAACACTTGCAAAAGAAAAAGTATTTTTGCCAATGAAATCTCACTGGTATACAGACCATGTTTAAGGCCAGGTTCCATGCACAGCAGCAGATGTCAACACAAAAGAACACATGGTATTTTGGGGGATTTTTTGTCCCATATTATTGTTGGGAATTTTTTTAAACTTTATCTTTTGCTTATAATTTTCTAATTTTGTGTTTTTATGAGGTTTGGTGTGTATGCATGTGTTTGTGTGCTTCTGTCTTTCCATGTGTGTCTGTGCATCTGTGTGTCTGTGTGTGTACATGTCTGTGTGTCTATGTTTTTCCCATGATTTTCCTTTTTTTCCTTTATTTTTCTTTCAGTTTGTTTTCTAAAGAGAGAGAAAGAAGGCATGGAGCTGGGTGGATGAGTAGATGGGAAGGATCTGACAGGAGATGAGTGAGGGGAGTCTGTGATTAGAATATACCATATAAAAAAGGAATTTTATAAAAGCATAGAAATTTAAGCTGAATGAGAAAGACACACTTATCCAAAATGAAATGTCAGTGGATGTTGCTATTAGGAAAATACCTTGGTCTTAGATTGGTAAGGCTCTGTTCAGAATCTTACCCATCCTTGGCTTGCCAGCCTGTTAAATTAATTACTCTTTCTGGGGGTCCATTTTCAGTTTCAAGCCATGTACTTTGGACGCCAACATGTTGATGTTGCTAAAGACAAGCTTTAACACAATGGGCAGGAATAAAAGCATTCCCAGTGCAAAAAGGGCTAGGATGATCAACCTATCTATGCCATTCTTGAAGCTTGACCAAAATAGAAATACTGACCTCAGGCCATGGGTAATTGTATCATCAGGATCTGCTGCATCAAAGCCCAGCAGAGCAACATTCTTTAAATTCATAATCCCACTCTTGCATTGCTTTTGATAATGCATATTCCAGGATGAGTAAGGAAGGTATTCTTGTCAGAACAACCAAAGACAGGCTCAGTCTTGTTTATGAAATAAAAAAGGGAGAGTTGTGGAGAGCTTTTGGGGCTGCTTGGCAGGAATCTGACATTGGCCAAGGACAAGGAAATGGACTTCAAGCAGGAATCTGACATTAGGCTAGAAAAACTAAGTAATTTCTGGCAGGAATCTAAATCTTAGGCTAGAACAAAGAAGTAATTTCAGGCAGGAATCTAAATCTTAGGCTGAAACAAAGAAGTAGGCTTCAAGCATGAAAATGATTTTGGGCTAGGACAGGGAAGCAGGCTCGGATAATTTGGTCATCCTGATAAGCCCTTAGAAACAGTGATCACAGGAGTGATCATGGGACTTTATTGCCTGGCTTATTCTTTGACTATTTGTGTTTATTGTCTTCCTGTAACTTAACTATTTGCGTCTATTATATTACTAGTTCCTTAACCTACAACTGACTTGAATACTTGCATGTAATTAAAATGCTATAAAAGCAGATTGGAAAAAAAAAAAAAAAGGAAAATACCTTGGCCTCTCTGGCATTTAATTACAGCCTCTTTCACATTCCCTCTGAACTTTTATAATGAGAAATTGGCTCATTGAAGCTTATGTTTAATGGTTTATCACAGTTGACTAAACTCTTTCTTTGAGTGGTGAATGAGGTCTTTGTTTATCAACACAGCCTATCTTAGTGGTTTCTGTTGCTGGGACGAAACACCTTGACCAAGAATCAAGTTGGACAGAAAAGGGTTTACATGGTTAACACTTCCATATCACTGTTCATCATCAGAGAAAGCCAAGACAGGAACTCAAAGAGGCCAGGGAACTGGAGTCAGGAGCTGATATAGAGACCATGTATGAATGCTGCTTACTGGTATGCTCCCTACCTCAGCCCGCTTTCTTAAAATAACCCAAGACCAGTATCCCAAAGCTGAACTCACCCATAATGGGTTGGGCCTTCTCAAGTCAATCACTAATTAAGAAAATGCCCTACGGGCCTGTTTATAGCAGGTCTTATTGAATTGATTTCTCAGTTGAGGCTCCCTCCTCTCCAGTGACCATAGCTTGTGTCAAATTAACATAAAACTAGCTAGCACATAGTCTTAAGATTGAGTTAGGAGATCCAATGTGGTTTAATGTTTCCCCAAGCAATCATTTGGTGTTAATGAAATGTTGGCTTTTTGGTTGTTAAAGGAGTAATATTCTTTTGGTGTAGAACTAAGTGTTTTTTTTAGTCAGTCACATGTGCTATGAGAGTGGAAGTGTCCTTTTATTTCTAGCACCAGCATCCTCATGTAACTGAAGTAATAAATATAGAGGTTCAAAGCAAAATTCTTTTGTCACCCTTGCAGATTCTTTAAGTTTCCTTGGAGAAAAAAATGAACCTAACAGAATAAAACTCCTGGTTACAAGGATTACACAAACTGTGTCTGTGAGGTACTTAGCATACTGCCTGATGTATAAAGTTTCTGTAGCTAACAAATACAAATAAAAGACGTCAAGTTGAATTTTAATTTTATATTACTTATATTTTATTGAATGTATTTATGTTATAATTACTCATTGTTTGCCCAGAATGAGATATACACTATAATAGCATTTATTTAATGGTCACCTGGGTTTAAGTGGGTATTTTTATCTGGCAGTCCTTGGTGTGTCTTAAGTGCTAATATTATGAGCAAGGCTACTCATTCTTTACTGGCTCATCATCGGGAACGCTGTGCATTTTTGCAGACCTGAGGCAGAGATCCTTGACCTACTTCAAGCCTCACTTGACCACTCTCACTTGAAGTTCTCTATGGTGTTGTCTTTTTATCACAGAACATTGTGTTTACTCCTTTCAGTCTGTACAATGAGCGAGCTCCTGTGTCTCTGCCTTTCTTTTCCAGCTCAGTCACCTGTGTCCTGTGGGCTGTGCAGAAGGCTCTCTTTGGTCTCAGGTCTTTCCTTTCATTCTTTTTTTTGAAGAGCTCATCTTTTCTCACTGTTAGAGTTTTCACTTTTACGCTCATGTTCTCTCATCCTGAGCCCCAAGGCTAACGTCTTCCTCCTGCCTTGGGCCAAGATGTTAAGCTCAAGACTGAAAAAGTCTCAAGGAGCTAAAGGCTCAGTATCCACAAACTGTACTTCCCAACTACAATCCTTCTGAGATATTTTTCTTTAACTTCGATAGTTAAACCATTTTAATGTCTACTCTTTCCCACACCCCAGGTTTCTGATGTACTGAGGGATTAGGCCAACCTTTTCTAAATCTGTAAAAAATCAAGTGGCTCAGGTATCTTTTGGGCACGCTCATTTAGTAGGATCTTAGATTGTGTCTTTCCACCAGCACCACCCTCATCTGCTACTTGTGTGATTCAACATTGGAACCATCAATTATCCTTATGATAATGTAAGATGATCAGCTTCTCAAGATTAAGAATTTGTTGGCTCAGGATCATGGTAAAGAAGTGTAATCCCAACACTGTGGAGACAGAGGGAATAGGATCAGAGATTCTAGGTCTGGGCTTCAGGACACCCTGTCTCAAACAAACAAACAAACAAACAAACAAACAAACAAACAAACAAAAAGGCAAAACAAAACAAAAATGATTAAGAACTTCAGTTAGTGATGTCAGAACATAGAACTCAAGAGCTCTGCATTTACTTTTCATGTCCAGCAGATGGGGCCAGTGAGGAAGGAGTTTGCCAGTTCCCAAATATTGGAATCTCTTTATCCCAGTTATTTTCAGATCTTCCCAACAACCCTATTAAGTAGGAATGGTGGTTCCAGCTTTACAGATCAGAGAAATTCAGGTTCATATGGCTAAATAATTTGATTAGGCTGTGAGTTGAAATGCGACAGAGCTGAGATTAAATCAGGAGTTTGTCAGGTTTTACATCCCACATGTTCTCTTCCTCATAGACGAGAGAAAAACAAAAAAACAAAACAAAAAAACCCCCGTGATTTCAGCTATGCTCCTCAGGTAAGAAGAAAGTATTTGGGATTTAAAAAAAAACATATTTAAGGTGAACTGATAATTAAGCAAATTAGAGGAAAAGTTGGGTGTAAGCACTTTAGCAGAATCATGTGATTATATCAGCATAACACAAAGTGACAAAAGAGAGGTAAATGTATACTTGTGTCTCAATTAACAGAAAATGAAGGTTTGTGAGAATTAGGGCAAAACCCAAACTATCAAAAGCAAGAGAGTCACAAGACATGCTTTATACCCTCTAAGAAGAACGTTTTAAGTTTTCTTGCATGGGTTTCCACAATTACAGATTTCCTCTGTAATTGGTTTTCTAATGGCATTCGGAGGCTCCCCACAGAAGTGTTTATGAGTTTACTTCATAATCCAAAAACTACAGACAGGCATTTTGCTTGGCAGAACTTGCAATTTCTTCTATGGAACCACCTGGGTGTCTGGGACAAGGTGTTAGGAGATGAGTGCTTGGGAAAGAGACGGGGACTTTGATTAGTCTTTAATGAAAATTTCATGCAGTTAGCTTGGAATTTTGGGCAGCACTTTTGACATTATATGGTGATAAAGAGGGAAAGAGTCAATCCTTTTCAAAGTCCTGCAATGTTATCAATAATAGATAGAATAAAGAACAAACCCCTTTGAGGATATGTGGATATTGTTCATACTGAATGAATTTGGAAGTCTTAATAAAATCAATATATATTTTAAAATGTTAAGACCAGCTCTTTTTGTCTCTGTGTGTGCACATGTGTGTATGTGTAGGTGTACGTGTGTGTAGTTTTGTGTTTGTGTATATGTGTGTTTGTGTGTGTGTGTAAAACAGATGCCCCATTTCCTAACTTTCATCTTCTTCACATCTCTCTTACAAATATCATCCTCATCAACTAATATATCAGAACACTATGCTTTCTAACTATTCTTTCAGTCTCTCTCATCTCTCTCTCTCTCTCTCTCTCTCTCTCTCTCTCTCTCTCTCTTTCTCCTCAGATCTGTTTAGTTGAGGACACTTCTCTTTGATTTTATGGACTCCAAGGAAGTTAGCTCTGTGATTCTATGTTGAGTCTGCTGGTTTTCTTTATAATAACAAAGGATGTGATAATACTTGCTTCTCACAGTGAACTTCTGAACTAGGTATGGAGATACATGCCTGTAATCTCACAATCCTAGCAATGGGGACTAATCTTGTTATCCAGAGTTATTTTATTTTATTTTATTTTAGGCTTTTCAAGACAGGGTTTCTCTATGTAGCTTTGTCCGTCCTGGAACTCTTTCTGTAGACCAGGCTGACCCTGAACTCAGAGATCCACCTGCCTTTGTCTCCCTAATGCTGGGATTAAAGACATGCACCGCCACTGATCAGATTTTTGCCAATCAGTTTTAACTATGAATATTTTAAGCATTGTAATCCATTTAAACTCTCTCAGTTTATGTGTTTACTTTTTGTAAACACACACACTTATGTATCTATTTACATTATCATTTAACTTATATATACCTATTCTATTTACTTATTATGGTACATGTATTTATGTAAAGTAAGATCTATAACCCTAGTGTGAGTTCTTCTCCCATTCCCACTTCCTCTATTGTGGATATTTTTATGTTAGCATTTTCAGCTTGACTTCATGATAAAGAAATTTGAAAAAGCCAATTTAGAAATAGTGATAAGGTGAATATAAATTAGCAGTTTGCAAGGGCTTAGGAAATGAGGAAGGGAAAGAAAACGAGGTGCTGAAATGGCAATTAGTATACAAAGTAGTTGAACAATTACTTCATTTCTCTACTCAAATTTTATGTGTTTAGATAGCTCTTTTTATTTACAATTTAAAGTGCTTAAAGAACAGCTTTTGTTCTTTTTCTTCTAAGGTTTTTATTTTTTATATGTAGTTATTTTTATGATTAAAAAGAAATCTTTATGAAAATGTGCCTAAAATAAAAACAATTGGCTGGAAGGCAGAAGCTAGCAGTTTCTTTTGGTATGTGTTACTCTTGGTAGAAGGAGCCAATTTATCTATACAGGTATTACCTTAAAATGGAATTTTTATGTTTATTCTATTATTTTGCTCACAGTTGAAGGAAAAATGTATTGTGAGTTCTGCTTTATAAAAACAAACAGTTCTGTAGGGAAATGTTTGACATACAGTGTTTCTACAAGACAAAACTAGGAAATAATTTTCTGAGAGGGAGGACTGGATTGTCCTCGATGGCATTCAGTTTAGAATCTTTAGAAGGTCTAAGAACAAAAATACTTTAAAAACATTTTTAAAGAAGGTTTCTGTCTTGAAAAACTGAAGCAGTAAATTTATCTATCTTTTCCCTTTGTGCTCTAGGAAATGACTGTGAAGATAAGATTAACAAGCTGTTGGAATAACAGTGTGGTGTCATTGGTCTTTCTAAATATAGCTTCCTTGATTTGAGTCCAGGACCAACTTTCTTTCACTTATCTGCCTTCCATAAATCACCACTCTCCAAGGCACATTTGTAATACTTAACACAGCTCTCAAATAGAGAAATGGATGATGAAGGATATCCTTTTCTTTAATTCCCCTCCATGCTTCTGTCTCCCCTTGTCATCAGTTCTCTTGCTACTCTAGCTCAGCTGCCAACTCTTTGTTCTCCAAAAAGCCACATTCCAGTCTGAACCAATCAAACCCAGACAATACTTCATCCATCTATTTGGGTTGCCTTTTGACTAGGATGAGGGCTATAAGGTGACCTTCACAGCAGCTTACTTTTTAATATAATTTCAGAGAAACATTTTTGTGGAGGTCAGGTGAGGAAGGACAAGCATTTACATATAGAAAGCAGGCAATGGGCTATTGATAGGACAATACCATATATTCTTCCAGCATTTAACTCTATGATGCCATAACAATTAACAACTGAGAATACAGGGACACACCTACAAACCATTTGATGTAATTAGGTGGGGAAGGTCATCCCAACATTCTCTCCCCAATACCTTTCCTAATTCTGGCAGACTTACTCATCCAAAAGCCACACATACTAGATGACCAAGTATCCAGCAGACCATCTCCACTTTCTCTATTCCCCACACCCAACTCACAGTGTCACTCTTAGCTCCACCACAGACTATCTCCCCCTGGACTCCCGTTCCCCCAGCATTCAACAGAAGTAAGTATTCTCTCATGGACAAACCAGCCAAGCAGTCCACCCAAACAGGCAACACACAGCCAACTGACTCTCTGAAAATCCAGAGAGAAAACAAGCACTAAGAAACAAAACACCTACTCAAAACAGACAAAAATAGAAATCAACCTAGCATTAATCCTAAAATCTGTGAGAGAAAAAACAGTTCCATAATTTGAGAAAATTTAAAGCAAACTTTAATAAAATACTGTCCAGGATGATGGACTATATATGGCCAGATCTATTCCTGGAGTCTCCTGAAATGGCAATGAGTTCTGCTTTGTAGGGCTTTTTAAAAATTATTAATCATTTTATTTGTTTACATTTCAAATGATATGCTTCTTCCAGGTTACTCCTCTACAACCCTCCTCCACTCCATTCCCCCATCTTTCCCTTCCCTTTGCCTCTATGAAGGTGTTCTTTTACCCACTTACTCACTCTGGCCTCACCCCTCTAGCATCCTCCTACACTGGGGCATCAAATCTCTCTCCCCTCCCACTGATGTCAGATAAGGCCATCCTCTGCTACATATGTATCTGGAGTCCTGGCTCCCTCCATGTATACTCTTTGGTTGTTGGTTTATCCCCTGGGAGCTCTGGGTGGTCCAGTTAGTTGATATTATTCTTTGTTGATATTATTAGTTGATTATTATTATTATTATTATTATTATTATTATTATTATTATTTGATATTATTCATTGACACAACTGTTAAAGAAAATGCAAAATGCAAAAAGCTCCTAACCCAAAACATCCAGGAAATTCAGGACACAATGACAAGACTAAACTTAAGGATAATAGGTATAGATGAAGGTGTAGATTTCCCAACTTAAAGGGCCAGTAAATATCTTCAACAAAATTATAGAGGAAAAGTTCCATAACCTAAAGAAAGAGATGTCCATGCATATATGAGAAGCCTACAGAACTCCAAATAGACTAGACCAGAAAAAATTCCTCCTATCACATAATAATCAAAACATAAAGTGTACAAAACAAAGAAAAAAATACTAAAAGCAGTAAGGGAAAAAAGTTAAAGTAACATACAAATGCAGACCTATAAGAATTGCACCACACTTCTCATCAGAGACTATAAAAGCCAGAAGAGCCTGGACTGATATCATACAGACCCTAAGAGAACACAAATGCCAGTCCAGACTACTATACCCAGCAAAACTCTCAATCACTATAGATGAAGAAACCAAGATATTCCATGACAAAACCAAATTACACAATATCTTCTCACAAATCCAGCATTTCAATGGATAATTGATGGAAAACTCCAACATAAGGAGGGAAACTACAACCTAGAAAAAGCAAGGAAGTAATCTCTCAACAACCCCAAAAGAAGATAGCTACACAAACATAATTTCACCTCTAATAGCAAAAAAACAGAAAGCAACAATCATTTTCCTTAATATCTCTTAATGTCAATGCACTAAACTCTCCAATAAAAAGACAGACTATCAGACTGGATATATAAACAGGACCCAGAATTTTGCTGCATATAGGAAATGCACCTCAGTGAAAAAGACAGACACTACCTAACAGTAAAAGGATGGAAAACAATCTTCCAAACAAATGGTCCCAAGAAACAAGCTGGAGTAGCAACTCTGATGTCAAATAAAATCGATTTTCAACCAAAAGTAATCAAAAAAGATAAGGAAGGATGCTTCATACTTATCAAAAGAAAAATGTACCAAGTTCAACTCTCAATTCTGAACATCTATGCCCCAAATGCAAGGATACCCACATACATAAAAGAAACTTTACTAAAGCTCAGAGCACACACTGCACCTCACACAATGAGGGATTTCAACACCCCACTCTCAGCAATGAACAGATCATGAAAAGAGAAACTAAACAGACAATGAAATTAACAGAAGTTATGAACCAAATAAATTTAACAGATATCTATAGAACATTTCATCTTAAAACAAAAGAATATACCTTTTTCTCAGGACCTCATGGTACCTTCTCCAAAACAGAACATATATTTGGTCACAAAACAGGCCTCAACAGATACAAAAAGATTGACATAATCCCTTGCACCCTACCAGATCACCATGGATTAAGGCTGGTCTTTAATAATGACAAAAACAATGGAATGCCCACATATATGTGGAAACTGAACAATGCTCTACTCAATGATGACTTGGAAAAGAAGAAATAAAGAAATTAAAGACTTTTTAGAATTTAATGAAAATGAGGACACATCATACCAAAACTTGTGGGACCCCATGAAAGCAGTGTTAAGAGGAACACTTATATCTCTAAGAGCCTACAAAAAGAAACTGGCTAGAGCATACACTAGCAACTTGACAGCACACCTGAAAGCTCTAGAAGAAAAAGAAGCGAATACACCCAAGAGGAGTAGATGGCAGGAAACAATCAAATGCAGGGCTGAAATCAACCGAGTAGAAACAGAAAGAACTATAAAAATATCAACAAAACCAGGAGCTGGTTCTTTGAGAAAATCAACAAAATAGATAAACCCTTAGTGAGATTAAGCAGAGGGCACAAAGACAGTATCCAAATTAATAAAATCAGAACTGAAAAAGGGGACATAACAACTGAAACTGAGGAAATTTAAAAAATCATCAGATCCTACCACAAAGGCCTATACTCAACAAAATTGGAAAATGTGGATGAAATGAACAATTTTCTAGACAGATACCAGGTACTAAAGTTAAATCAGGAGAAAATAAACCATCTAAACAGTACCATAACTTCTAAAGAAATAGCAGCAGTCATTAAAAATCTCCCCACCAAAAAAAGCCCAGGATCAGGTGGTTTTAGTGTAGAATTCTATCAGACCTTCAAGGAAGATCTAATACAAATTCTCTTGAAACTATTCCACAGAGTAGAAACAGAAGGAACACTATCCAATTTGTTCTATGAAGCTACAATTACATTCATAACATAAACCACATAAAGACAGAACAAAGAAAGAAAACTTCAGACCAATCTCCCTTATGAATATCGATGCAAAAAATACTCAATAAAATTCTCGCAAACCGAATCCAACAACACATCGAAACAATCATCCATCATGATCAAGTAGGCTTTATCCCAGGAGTGCAGGGATGGTTCAATATTCAGAAATCCATCAATGTAATCCACTATATAAACAAACTCAAAGAAAAAAAAAACAAATGATCATCTCATGAGATGCTGAGAAAGCATTTGAAAAAATTCAACATCACTTCATGGTAAAAGTCTTGGAAAGATCAGGAATTCAAGGCCCATACTTAAACATAGTAAAAGCAATATACAGCAAACCATTAGCTAACATCAAAGTAAATGGAGAGAAACTTGAAGCAATCCCCTAGATCAAGGACTAGA